>NC_088417.1:105096820-105236820 GCF_034236695.1 Oncorhynchus nerka | reverse complement strand
AGCAGATAGAACAGTCTATGACTTGGTGCTCCGGTACCGCTTGCTGTGCGGTAGCAGAGAGAACAGTCTATGACTTGGAGCTCCGGTAGCAGAGAGAACAGTCTATGACTTGGGTGGCTGGAGTCTTTGACAATTTTTCGTTCCTTTCTCTGACACCACCTGGTATAGAGGTCCTGGATGGCAGGCAGCTTAGCCCCAGTAATGTACTGAGCCATACGCACTACCCTCTGAAGTGCCTTGCGGTCAGAGGCCGAGCAGTTGCCATACTAGGCAGTGATGCAACCATTCTCTCGATGGTGCTGCTGTAGAACCTTTTGAAGATCTGAGGAACCATGCCAAATCTTATCAGTCTCCTGAGGGGGAATAGGTTTTGTCGTGCCCTCTTCACAACTGTCTTGGTGTGCTTGGACCATGTTAGTTTGTTGGTGATGTGGACACCAAGGAACCTGAAACTCTCAACCTGCTCTACTATATTCATCTGTTTACCTATAATTCCGCTACTATTTCTATTACAACTATATTCAAATAGTGAAAACTCGGCATACCTGATAATAACTGAGCATTTGAAAAGTCTTTATCGTTTTAAAGCCTTTATAAGTTCAATAATATGTATTTTTTTTGTTTGCTTTGGCAATGTAAACATATGTTTCCCATGCCAATAAAGCCATCTGAATTGAATTTAGTGAGATAGTGATAGAGAGAGAAATAGAGAGAACGTGTCAGAGAGAGAGAGAGAGAGAGAGAGAGAGAGAGAGAGAGAGAGAGAGAAACTCTTCGCTCCAGGGGATGGTAGTAAAGAGCACTGGATAATTTCAGAGTAGACCTTGTTTCCGTGGCAACGACATTCCTGTGTTTGCTTGGATCCCTAGCCTATGAGACCCCTCTCCTTCTCCCTCCTCCCAGAACTTCTCCTCCCTCCTCCTCCCCTCTCCTTCTCCCGCCTCCCAGAACTTCACCTCCCCTCTCCTCCTCTCCTCCTCCCCTCCCTCTCCTTCTCCCTCCCTCCTCCTCCCCTCCCTCTCCCTCCTCCTCCCCCCCTCTCCTTCTCCCTCCTCCCCTCTCCTCCTCCCTCCTTCTCCCTCCTCCCCTCTCCTTCTCCCTCCCCTCCCTCTCCCTCCTCCCCTCTCCTTCTACCTCCTCCCCTCCTCCCCCTCCCTCCTCCTCCCCTCCCCCTCCCTCTCCCCGTCCTGGCTTTCACTCTGTTTAGTTTAATAGTCGTAGCCTCTCTATAATCAAATCAAATCAAATTTTATCAAATTTTATTTGTCACATACACATGGTTAGCAGATGTTAATGCGAGTGTAGCGAAATGCTTGTGCTTCTAGTTCCGACAATGCAGTAATAACCAACGAGTAATCTAACCTAACAATTCCAAAAACTACTGTCTTATACACACAAGTGTAAAGGGATGAAGATGAGTGCAGAACGGCATAGGCAAGATGCATATAAAAGTGTTTAAAGTAGCTAGTGATACATGTATTACATAAAGATGCAGTAGATGGTGTAGTCGATGGTATAGAGTACAGTATATACATATGAGATGAGTAATGTAGGGTATGTAAACATTATATTAAGTAGCATTGTTTAAAGTAGCTAGTGATATATTTTTACATCAATTCCCATTATTAAAGTGGCTGGAGTTGAGTCAGTGTGTTGGCAGCAGCCACTCAATGTTAGTGGTGGCTGTTTAACAGTCTGATGGCCTTGAGATGGAAGCTGTTTTTCAGTCTCTCGGTCCCAGCTTTGATGCACCTGTACTGACCTCGCCTTCTGGATGATAGCGGGGTGAACAGGCAGTGGCTCGGGTGGTTGTTGTCCTTGATGATCTTTTTGGCCTTCCTGTGACATCGGGCGCTGTAGGTGTCCTGGAGGGCAGGTAGTTTGCCCCCGGTGATGCGTTGTGCAGACCTCACTACCCTCTGGAGAGCCTTACGGTTGTGGGCGGAGCAGCTGCCGTACCAGGCGGTGATACAGCCCGCCAGGATGCTCTTGATTGTGCATCTGTAGAAGTTTGAGAGTGCTTTTGGTGACAAGCCAAATTTCTTCAGCTTCCTGAGGTTGAAGAGGCGCTGATGCACCTTCTTCACCACGCTGTCTGTGTGGGTGGACCAATTCAGTTTGTCCGTGATGTATACGCAGAGGAACTTAACTTACTACCCTCTCTTCTACTGTCCCATCGATGTGGATAGGGGGGTGATCCCTCTGCTGTTTCCTGAAGTCCACAATCATCTCCTTTGTTTTGTTGACGTTGAGTGTCAGGTTATTGTCCTGACACCACACTCCGAGGGCCCTCACCTCCTCTCTGTAGGCTGTCTCGCCATTGTTGGTAATCAAGCCTACTACTGTAGTGTCGTCCGCAAACTTGATGATTGAGTTGGAGGCGTGCATGGCCACGCAGTCGTGGGTGAACAGGGAGTACAGGAGAGGGCTCAGAACGCACCCTTGTGGGGCCCCAGTGTTGAGGATCAGCGGGGTGGAGATGTTGTTACCTACTCTCACCACCTGGGGGCGGCCCGTCAGGAAGTCCAGTACCCAGTTGCACAGGGCGGGGTCGAGACCCAGGGTATCGAGCTTGGTGACGATTTTGGAGGGTACTATGGTGTTGAATGCCGAGCTGTAGTCGATGAACAGCATTCTCACATAGGTATTCCTCTTGTCCAGGTGGGTTAGGGCAGTGTGCAGTGTGGTTGCGATTGCGTCGTCTGTGGACCTATTTGGGCAGTAAGCAAATTGGAGTGGGTCTTGGGTGTCAGGTAGGGTGGAGGTGATATGGTCCTTGACTAGTCTCTCAAAGCACTTCATGAGGACGGGAGTGCTACGGGGCGGTAGTCGTTTAGCTCAGTTACCTTAGCTTTCTTGGGAACAGGAACAATGGTGGCCCTCTTGAAGCATGTGGGAACAGCAGACTGGTATAGGGATTGATTCAATACGTCCGTAAACACACCAGCCAGCTGGTCTGCGCATGCTCTGAGGACGCGGCTGGGGATGCCGTCTGGGCCTGCAGCCTTGCGAGGGTTAACACGTTTAAATGTTTTACTCACGTCGGCTGCAGTGAAGGAGAGTCTGCAGGTTTTGGTAGTTTGGTCGTTGCAGGCCGTGTCAGTGGCACTGTATTGTCCTCAAAGCGGGCGAAAAAGTTACTTAGTCTGTCTGGGAGCAAGACATCCTGGTCCGTGACTGGGCTGGTTTTCTTCTTGTAGTCCGTGATTGACTGTAGACCCTGCCACATACCTCTTGTGTCTGAGCCGTTGAGTTGCGACTCTACTCTACTGCTTGTTTGATTGCCTTACTGAGGGAATAGCTAAACTGTTTGTATTCGGTCATGTTTCCGGTCACCTTGCCCTGGTTAAAAGCAGTGGTTCGCGCTTTCAGTTTCACGCGAATGCTGCTATCAATCCACGGTTTCTGGTTTGGGAATGTTTAATTGTTGCTATGCGTACGACATCGTCAATGCACTTTCTAATTAACTCACTCACCGAATCAGCGTTTTCGTCAATGTTGTTGCAATGCGGAACATATCCCAATCCACGCGATCAATGCAGTCTTGAAGCGTGGAATCAGATTGGTCGGACCAGCGTTGAACAGACCTCAGCGTGGGAGCTTCTTGTTTTAGTTTGTCTGTAGGCTGGGAGCAACAAAATGAAGTCGTGGTCAGCTTTTCCGAAAGGAGGGTGGGGGAGGGCCTTATATGCATCGCGGAAGTTTGAATAACAGTGATCTAGGGTTTTATCAGCTCTGGTTGCGCAATCGATATGCTGATACAATTTAGGGAGTCTTGTTTTCAGATTAGCCTTGTTAAAATCTCCAGCTACAATTAATGCAGCCTCAGGATATGTGGTTTCCAGTTTACATAGTCCAATGAAGTTCTTTCAGGGCCAGAGAGGGAGAGGGAGAGGGATGGAGGGAGGGAGGGAGGCAGGCAGGCAGGCAGGCAGGCAGGCAGGCAGGCAGGCAGGCAGGCAACTTAATGTGTGCTGACAGAGTGGTACAACTCCTTATATCACTGTCCCTCTAAAACACCACAACGGCCGCTACTATTTATTTTATTGGCAGACTGGTCTAGTCTGTCCTTAACGCCACACCATTTATGGAACCTCCTAACCTTGCTCATACAGGTGTGAATTCTGAACCACTTTCTCAGTTTTTTTTCTGGTGAGACGGCTTCACTCCTGTCTGTGAACAGCTTGTGTCCTTCTGACTGAAACAGCTAGGGTTTTGGACCAGGTGTGTTAGGCTAGCCAGGTCTGGTCTGAGGCAGTGCAGACAGGTGTGTTAGGCTAGCCAGGTCTGGTCTGAGGCAGTGCAGACAGGTGTGTTAGGCTAGCCAGGTCTGGTCTGAGGCAGTGCAGACAGGTGTGTTAACCTAGCCAGGTCTGGTCTGAGGCAGGGCTGGGCAGACAGGTGTGTTAGGCTAGCCAGGTCTGGTCTGAGGCAGGGCAGACAGGTGTGTTAGGCTAGCCAGGTCTGGTCTGAGGCAGGGCAGACAGGTGTGTGATGCTAGCCAGGTCTGGTCTGAGGCAGGACAGACAGGTGTGCTAGGCTAGCCAGGTCTGGTCTGAGGCAGGGCTGGGCAGACAGGTGTGTTAAGCTAGCCAGGTCTGGTCTGAGGCAGGGCTGGGCAGACAGGTGTGTTAAGCTAGCCAGGTCTGGTCTGAGGCAGGGCAGACAGGTGTGTTAAGCTAGCCAGGTCTGGTCTGAGGCAGTGCAGACAGGTGTGTTAAGCTAGCCAGGTCTGGTCTGAGGCAGGGCAGACAGGTGTGTTAAGCTAGCCAGGTCTGGTCTGAGGCAGGGCAGACAGGTGTGTTAAGCTAGCCAGGTCTGGTCTGAGGCAGGGCTGGGCAGACAGGTGTGTTAAGCTAGCCAGGTCTGGTCTGAGGCAGGGCTGGGCAGACAGGTGTGGTAAGCTAGCCAGGTCTGGTCTGAGGCAGGGCAGGGCAGACAGGTGTGTTAAGCTAGCCAGGTCTGGTCTGAGGCAGGGCAGACAGGTGTGTTAAGCTAGCCAGGTCTGGTCTGAGGCAGGGCTGGGCAGACAGGTGTGTTAAGCTAGCCAGGTCTGGTCTGAGGCAGGGCAGACAGGTGTGGTAAGCTAGCCAGGTCTGGTCTGAGGCAGGGCTGGGCAGACAGGTGTGTTAAGCTAGCCAGGTCTGGTCTGAGGCAGGGCAGACAGGTGTGGTAAGCTAGCCAGGTCTGGTCTGAGGCAGGGCTGGGCAGACAGGTGTGTTAAGCTAGCCAGGTCTGGTCTGAGGCAGGGCAGACAGGTGTGTTAAGCTAGCCAGGTCTGGTCTGAGGCAGGGCTGGGCAGACAGGTGTGTTAAGCTAGCCAGGTCTGGTCTGAGGCAGGGCAGACAGGTGTATTAAGCTAGCCAGGTCTGGTCTGAGGCAGGGCTGGGCAGACAGGTGTGTTAACCTAGCCAGGTCTGGTCTGAGGCAGGGCTGGGCAGACAGGTGTGTTAACCTAGCCAGGTCTGGTCTGAGGCAGGGCAGACAGGTGTGTTAAGCTAGCCAGGTCTGGTCTGAGGCAGGGCTGGGCAGACAGGTGTGTTAAGCTAGCCAGGTCTGGTCTGAGGCAGGGCTGGGCAGACAGGTGTGTTAAGCTAGCCAGGTCTGGTCTGAGGCAGGGCAGGGCAGACAGGTGTGTTAAGCTAGCCAGGTCTGGTCTGAGGCAGGGCTGGGCAGACAGGTGTGTTAAGCTAGCCAGGTCTGGTCTGAGGCAGGGCTGGGCAGACAGGTGTGTTAAGCTAGCCAGGTCTGGTCTGAGGCAGGGCAGACAGGTGTGTTAAGCTAGCCAGGTCTGGTCTGAGGCAGGGCAGACAGGTGTGTTAAGCTAGCCAGGTCTGGTCTGAGGCAGGGCAGACAGGTGTGTTAAGCTAGCCAGGTCTGGTCTGAGGCAGGGCAGACAGGTGTGTTAAGCTAGCCAGGTCTGGTCTGAGGCAGGGCTGGGCAGACAGGTGTGTTAAGCTAGCCAGGTCTGGTCTGAGGCAGGGCTGGGCAGACAGGTGTGTTAAGCTAGCCAGGTCTGGTCTGAGGCAGTGCAGACAGGTGTGTTAAGCTAGCCAGGTCTGGTCTGAGGCAGGGCAGGGCAGACAGGTATTTTAGGCTGTAGAGTGAGTATTGCTCCCAGCCACAACCCTTCACAGATTTGCTAAAAAATAAAATGTGATAACTTTTTCAAATCCAATGTATTTTCCACATAGATTCCATGTGACAAATCATTGACAAATTACAATGAACCAACACTGATTCAACCAGTGTGTGGCCAATGGGAGGGAGGCTACTGCAGAAACAATGTTGATTCAACCAGTGTGTGGCCAATGGGAGGGAGGCTACTGCAGAAACAATGTTGATTCAACCAGTGTGTGGCCAATGGGAGGGAGGCTACTGCAGAAACAATGTTGATTCAACCAGTGTGTGGCCAATGGGAGGGAGGCTACTGCAGAAACAATGTTGATTCAACCAGTGTGTGGCCAATGGGAGGGAGGCTACTGCAGTTCTATGTGAATACCATCAACCAATGGGCGCAGGTCACTACTTCTCTGGTCGAAAGTAGTGCACTATATAGGGAATAGGGTTCCATAGGGCTCTGGTCTAAAGTAGTGCACTATATAGGGAATAGGGTTCTATAGGGCTCTGGTCTAAAGTAGTGCACTATATAGGGAATAGGGTTCTATAGGGCTCTGGTCTAAAGTAGTGCACTATATAGGGAATAGGGTTTTATAGGGCTCTGGTCTAAAGTAGTGTACTATATAGGGAATAGGGTTTTATAGGGCTCTGGTCTAAAGTAGTGCACTATATAGGGAATAGGGTTCCATAGGGCTCTGGTCTAAAGTAGTGCACTATATAGGGAATAGGGTTTTATAGGGCTCTGGTCTAAAGTAGTGTACTATATAGGGAATAGGGTTCTATAGGGCTCTGGTCTAAAGTAGTGCACTATATAGGGAATAGGGTTGTATAGGGCTCTGGTCTAAAGTAGTGCACTATATAGGGAATAGGGTTCTATAGGGCTCTGGTCTAAAGTAGTGCACTATATAGGGAATAGGGTTCCATAGGGCTCTGGTCTAAAGTAGTGCATTATATAGGGAATAGGGTTTTATAGGGCTCTGGTCGAAAGTAGTGCACTATATAGGGAATAGAGTGCAATTTGTGTCTCGTCCAATATATTGTTATCTGCAGTAAAGGTCAGCGGTGACCTAGTGTTCCTGCTCTAGAGGAGACATGCTGCCTGGGTGAATAAGCTCTTTGTTCCCAGTTACATGGCCGGCAGCCATCTTAGTTCCCCTCAGTGTTGGTTTAACACATCATATGACCTTCATGTGTTCTGTGTGCTCTGGGGCTGTAAACACCAGATTGGGAGTTTTTAACTGCAGGCGAGTGATTGCAAGGCGATGAAATCTGCCACTTTCTTTTGTCTTGAACGTCCCAAGTCCAAAAATGGGTGTTACATGATAACAAACTAAAGCTGGAGTTGATTTGACTTTTTAGATGGAATTGATTGCATTGATTTGTGCTGCTTTGTCCTTGATGGTAATAGTATCTGTATATTTTATCAGTAACTTTCACTTTAGAACCTCCGAGTCCATTAGTATCTGTATATTTTATCAGTAACTTTCACTTTAGAACCTCCGAGTCCATTAGTATCTGTATATTTTATCAGTAACTTTCACTTTAGAACCTCCGAGTCCATTAGTATCTGTATATTTTATCAGTAACTTTCACTTTAGAACCTCCGAGTCCATTAGTATCTGTATATTTTATCAGTAACTTTCACTTTAGAACCTCCGAGTCCATTAGTATCTGTATATTTTATCAGTAACTTTCACTTTAGAACCTCCGAGTCCATTAGTATCTGTATATTTTATCAGTAACTTTCACTTTAGAACCTCCGAGTCCATTAGTATCTGTATATTTTATCAGTAACTTTCACTTTAGAACCTCCGAGTCCATTAGTATCTATATATTTTATCAGTAACTTTCACTTTAGAACCTCCGAGTCCATTAGTATCTGTATATTTTATCAGTAACTTTCACTTTAGAACCTCCGAGTCCATTAGTATCTGTATATTTTATCAGTAACTTTCACTTTAGAACCTCCGAGTCCATTAGTATCTGTATATTTTATCAGTAACTTTCACTTTAGAACCTCCGAGTCCATTAGTGTCTGTTGTTATTCAGTAAACACCAAGTCCATTAGTGTCTGTTGTTATTCAGTAAACACCAAGTCCATTAGTGTCTGTTGTTATTCAGTAAACACCAAGTCCATTAGTGTCTGTTGTTATTCAGTAAACAGTAAGTCCATTAGTGGCTGTTGTTATTCAGAACCACCAAGTCCATTAGTGTCTGTTGTTATTTTATCAAGTCCAGTAGTGTCTGTTGTTATTCAGTAAACACCAAGTCCATTAGTATCTGTTGTTATTCATAAACAGTACGTCCATTAGTGGCTGTTGTTATTCAGAAACTCCAAGTCCATTAGTGTCTGTTATTTATTTTATCAGTAACACGTCCATTAGTGTCTGTTGTTATTAGAACCACCAAGTCCATTAGTGTCTGTTGTTATTTAAACATCAGTCCATTAGTGTCTGTTGTCATTTTAGTTAACCTAAACCACGTCCATTAGTATCTGTTGTTATTTTAATCAGTCCATTAGTGTCTGTTGTTATTCAGTAAACACCAAGTCCATTAGTGTCTGTTGTTATCAGTAACTTTCACTTTAGAACTGTTGTTATTCAGTAAACGAGTCCATTAGTGTCTGTTGTTATTTTCCATCAGTGTCTGTTGTTATTCAGTAAACACCAGTCCATTAGTGTCTGTTGTTATTCAGTAAACACCAAGTCCATTAGTGTCTGTTGTTATTCAGTAAACACCACGTCCATTAGTGTCTGTTGTTATTCAGTAAACACCAAGTCCATTAGTGTCTGTTGTTATTCAGTAAACACCACGTCCATTAGTGTCTGTTGTTATTCAGTAAACACCAAGTCCATTAGTGTCTGTTGTTATTCAGTAAACACCAAGTCCATTAGTGTCTGTTGTTATTCAGTAAACACCACGTCCATTAGTGTCTGTTGTTATTCAGTAAACACCATTAGTGTCTGTTGTTATTCAGTCCAGTAGTGTCTGTTGTTATTCAGTAAACACCAAGTCCAGTAGTGTCTGTTGTTATTCAGTAAACACCAAGTCCATTAGTGGCTGTTGTTATTCAGTAAACACCACGTCCATTAGTGGCTGTTGTTATTCAGTAAACACCAAGTCCATTAGTGTCTGTTGTTATTCAGTAAACACCACGTCCATTAGTGTCTGTTGTTATTCAGTAAACACCACGTCCATTAGTGTCTGTTGTTATTCAGTAAACACCACGTCCATTAGTGTCTGTTGTTATTCAGTAACCACCACGTCCATTAGTGTCTGTTGTTATTCAGTAAACACCACGTCCATTAGTGTCTGTTGTTATTCAGTAAACACCACGTCCATTAGTGTCTGTTGTTATTCAGTAAACACCACGTCCATTAGTGTCTGTTGTTATTCAGTAAACACCACGTCCAGTAGTGTCTGTTGTTATTCAGTAAACACCACGTCCAGTAGTGTCTGTTGTTATTCAGTAAACACCACGTCCAGTAGTGTCTGTTGTTATTCAGTAAACACCACGTCCAGTAGTGTCTGTTGTTATTCAGTAAACACCACGTCCATTAGTGTCTGTTGTTATTCAGTAAACACCACGTCCATTAGTGTCTGTTGTTATTCAGTAAACACCACGTCCAGTAGTGTCTGTTGTTATTCAGTAAACACCACGTCCAGTAGTGTCTGTTGTTATTCAGTAAACACCACGTCCATTAGTGTCTGTTGTTATTCAGTAAACACCAAGTCCAGTAGTGTCTGTTGTTATTCAGTAAACACCACGTCCATTAGTGTCTGTTGTTATTCAGTAAACACCACGTCCATTAGTGTCTGTTGTTATTCAGTAAACACCAAGTCCATTGTTATTCCAAAACGCTGTGGTACATTGTGAATGGCCGAACCTTTATACTGTAGGTGCAGGGATTGATAGCATTGCATTGATTATTAGTCACTTGTTCACAGTCCCCCATTGCATTGATTATTAGTCACTTGTTCACAGTCCACCATTTCTTTGTCCAGCTGATAGTTGTTCATTTATCTTCAGGACTGATGTAATCTCTGCCCAGTATTTATTATTTAAAGCATTAGACTCTGTCTGTCTTTCTATTCCCTCGTAAACCTGTATGTATGTAGCAGCTTGTCAGGCCAGTGTATACTCGGGGTTAGCTGAGACTTCACGGAAAGGGTTCTGACATTTACTGACAAGAGCTACTGACAAGAGTTACTGTTATTGACAAGAGCTACTGACAAGAGCTACTGTTATTGACAAGAGCTACTGGCAAGAGCTACTGTTATTGGCAAGAGCTACTGGCAAGAGTTACTGTTATTGACAAGAGCTACTGGCAAGAGCTACTGTTATTGACAAGAGCTACTGGCAAGAGTTACTGTTATTGACAAGAGCTACTGGCAAGAGCTACTGTTATTGACAAGAGCTACTGACAAGAGTTACTGTTATTGACAAGAGCTACTGGCAAGAGCTACTGTTATTGCCAAGAGCTACTGACAAGAGTTACTGTTATTGACAAGAGCTACTGGCAAGAGCTACTGTTATTGACAAGAGCTACTGACAAGAGTTACTGTTATTGACAAGAGTTGCTGACAAGAGTTACTGTTATTGACAAGAGCTACTGACATGAGTTACTGTTATTGACAAGAGCTACTGACAAGAGTTACTGTTATTGACAAGAGTTGCTGACAAGAGTTGCTGACAAGAGTTGCTGACAAGAGTTGCTGACAAGAGTTGCTGACAAGAGTTACTGACAAGAGTTACTGACATCAGTCACTGGCTTCATCAATAAAAGCATTGTTCACGTCGTACCCACAGTAACTGTACATACACACCCCAACCAGAAACCATGGATAATAGGCAACATCCGTACTGAGCTAAAGGGTAGAGCTGGCGCCTTCAAGGAAGGGGACTTATAAGAAATCCTGCTACGTCCTCAGACAAACCATCAAACAGGCAAAGCACCAATACAGGACTAAGATTGAATCGTACTACAACGGCTCTGACACTCTTTGGATGTGGCAGGGCCTGCAAACTATTACAGACTACAATGGGAAGCCCAGCCGCTAGCTGCCCAATGATGTGAGCCTACCAGACGAGCTAAATCACTTCTCTGCTCGCTTCGAGGCAAGCAACACTGATGCATGCATGAGACTATCAGTTGTTCTGGATGACTGTGTGATCACGCTCTCTGTAGCCGATGTGAACAAGACCTTTAAACAGGTCAGCATTCACAAGGCCGCTGGGCCAGACGGATTACCAGGACGGTTGCTCCGGGCATGTGCTGACCAACTGGATGGTGTCTTCACTGACATTTTTAATATGTCCCTGATTGAGTCTGTAATACCAACATGTTTCAAGCAGACCACCATAGTCCCTGTGCCCTAGAACACTAAGGTAACCTGCCTTCACGCCCGTAGCCACGAAGTGCTTTGAAAGGCTGGACACGTCTCACATCAACACCGTTATCCCAGAAACCCTAGACCCACTCTAATTTGCATGCCGCTCCAAACAGATCCACAGATGATGCAATCTCTACTCCACACTGCCCTTTCCCACCTGGACAAAAGGAACACCTATGTGAGAATGACGAGACAGCCTATAGGGAGGAGGTCAGAGACCTGGCCGGGTGGTGCCATAATAACATCCTGTCCCTCAAAGTAATCAAGACAAAGGAGATGATTGTGGACTGCACTCTTTATCTCAGCCAATCATGGTTAGTGGGAAGGTTGCTCACTTTTTCTGTGGCTAAACCAACTAGGCTCGTAATTCAACTATTTTATTTCGTATTTACAGATGACATACAAGTTTGATATTAAAGGCGCATGAAAGTTGACATGTTCGTGAAGTGTTCGTTTCCGCCAAAAAATGCATTTTTGAAAATGAAAATCAATATGTTCTAAAGGCTGTGAAGTCGTGTCGTTTCCTGAATTGTGAACCGAAGCACCTGAGTGAGCGGAGTGCGCAATTACGCAGGTACTTTCCCGAAACAGACGACACCAAACAACTGGATTCGTTATCCCTTTCATGCCCTGCCTCCAGTCCACTTACCGATATCTGAACCAGAGAGAGAGAGCCTCATCGAAATTGCAACAAGCAGTTCTGTGAAAATGTAATTGAATCAGAAGCCACTGCCAGATGATTGGATAGGGCTGCGCTCAGAGTATCCTGCCTTGGAAAATCGCGCTGTTAAGACACTGATGCCCTTTAGAACCACGTACCTATGTGAGAATGGATTCTCGGCCCTCGCTAGCATGAAATCTAAATACAGGCACAGACGGTGTGTGGTAAATGATTTAAAACTGAGTCTCTCCAATACAACCCAACATTGCAGACTTTTCAAGCAATCCCTTTAACCTGTGTTAATTCACTTATTCACAATTGTTGATGAACAAATAAGGTTTTATATGTAAGATGGTTAAATAAAGAACAAAATGATTGATTATTATTATTATATTATTATTTGCGCCCTATAAGAGCTCTATCACTTCCCACGAGCCGGGTTGTCGTGACGACAACTCACACTCATTCTATTGTTTAATAAATGTATTGTATAGTGTGTGTGTGTGTGTGTGTGTGTGTGTGTGTGTGTGTGTGTGGCAGGCTTACAATGAAGGCAAAAAACAACATTTGAGAGTGCGCAGACCCTGGTGCTAGAGGGGGTACAGCTGACCCTGGTGCTAGAGGGGGTACAGCTGACCCTGGTGCTAGAGGGGGTACAGCTGACCCTGGTGCTAGAGGGGGTACAGCTGACCCTGGTGCTAGAGGGGGTACAGCTGACCCTGGTGCTAGAGGGGGTACAGCTGACCCTGGTGCTAGAGGGGTACAGCTGACCCTGGTGCTAGAGCTGGGGTACAGCTGACCCTGGTGCTAGAGGGGGTACAGCTGACCCCTGGTGCTAGAGGGGGTACAGCTGACCCTGGTGCTAGAGGGGGACAGCTGACCCTGGTGCTAGAGGGGTACAGCTGACCCTGGTGCTAGAGGGGGTACGCTGAGTGGGGTACAGCTGACCCTGGTGCTAGAGGGGGTACAGCTGACCCTGGTGCTAGAGGGGGTACAGCTGACCCTGGTGCTAGAGGTGCTAGAGGGGCACAGCTGACCCTGGTGCTAGACCCTGGTGCTAGAGGGGTACAGCTGACCCTGGTGCTAGAGGGGGTACAGCTGACCCTGGTGCTAGAGAGAGGGGGTACAGCTGACCCTGGTGCTAGAGGGGGTACAGCTGACCCTGGTGCTAGAGGGGGTACAGCTGACCCTGGTGCTAGACCCTGGTGCTAGAGGGGGTACGCTGACCCTGGTGCTAGAGGGGGTACGCTGACCCTGGTGCTAGAGGGGCACGCTGACCCTGGTGCTAGAGGGGGTACGCTGACCCTGGTGCTAGAGGGGGTACGCTGACCCTGGTGCTAGAGGGGGTACGCTGACCCTGGTGCTAGAGGGGGTACGCTGACCTTGGTGCTAGAGGGCGTACGCAGCTGGAGGTCGAATGTTTGAAGGGGAACAGGACTATAAACAGTTTGGGAACCACTGCTCTAGAGCACACAAGAAACTATACATACCTCAGCCTAAACATCAGCACCACAGGTAACTTCCACAAAGCTGCGAACGATCTGAGAGACAAGGCAAGAATTCGACCATGCTGGTCATTTATGAACATTTGAACATCTTGGTCATGTTCTGTTATAATCTCCACCCGGCACAGCCAGAAGAGGACTGGCCACCCCACATAGCCTGGTTCCTCTCTAGGTTTCTTCCTAGGTTTTGGCCTTTCTAGGGAGTTTTTCCTAGCCACTGTGCTTTTACACCTGCATTGCTTGCTGTTTGGGGTTTTAGGCTGGGTTTCTGTACAGCACTTTGAGATATCAGCTGATGTACGAAGGGCTATATAAATACATTTGATTTGATTTGATTTGAATGGCCTTCTACGCCATCAAAGGAACATAAAATTAGACATACCAACTAATACATGCAGAGGAGAATTAGGCCGATACCCGCTAATTATCAATATCCAGGAAAGAGCAGTTAAATTCTACAACCACCTAAAAGGAAGCTATTCCCAAACCTTCCATAACAAAGACATCAGCTACAGAGAGATGAACCTGGAGAAGAGTCCCCTAAGCAAGCTGGTCCTGGGGCTCTGTTCAGAAACACAAACACACCCCACAGAGCCATCACCTACAGAGAGATGAACCTGGAGAAGAGTCCCCTAAGCAAGCTGGTCCTGGGGCTCTGTTCACAAACACAAACACACCCTACAGAGCCATCACCTACAGAGAGATGAACCTGGAGAAGAGTCCCCTAAGCAAGCTGGTCCTGGGGCTCTGTTCACAAACACAAACACACCCTACAGAGAGATGAACCTGGAGAAGAGTCCCCTAATCAAGCTGGTCCTGGGGCTCTGTTCACGAACACAAACACACCCTACAGAGCCAACGCCTACAGAGAGATGAACCTGGAGAAGAGTCCCCTAAGTAAGCTGGTCCTGGGGCTCTGAAGCAACCTGGAGATGAACCTGAGAAGAGTCCCCTAACAGCTGGTCCTGGGGAGAGATGAACCTGGACAGAGCCATCACCACAGAGAGATGAACCCCCTAAGTAAGCTGGTCCTGGGGCTCTGTTCACAAACACAAACACAACCCACAGAGCCCCAGGACAGCAACACAATTAGACCCAACCAAATCATGAGAAAACAAAAAGATCATTACTTGACACATTGGAAAGAATTAACAAAAGAAAAAGCGAGCAAACTAGAATAATACTTGGCCCTAAACAGAGAGAGAACAGTGGCCACTGTGACTGACCACAAATGAAAAACAAACTGTGACTATGTACAGACTCAGTGAGCATAGTCTTGCTATTGAGAAAGGCCACCGTAGGAAGACTTGGCTCTCAAGAGAAGACAGGCTATGTGCACACTGCCCACAAAATGAGGTGGACACTGAGCTGCACTTTCTAACCTCCTGCCAAATGTATGACCATATCAGAGACACATATTTCCCTCAGATTACAGACACACAAATAATTTGAAAACAAGTTTGATAAACTCCCATATCTACTGGGTGACATACCGCACGCAGTGTGACATCACAGATTTGTACAGATACAATTTCATCCAATCATTTACTTCACACAGGCAACACGTTTATAGCTATTGACCAGTGAATGCAGATTTTTTTACACTTAGGTAGTGGAATAACCTTTGACACTTTCCAGGCTTCTAGGCACACCCCATCAAGCACTTATTAAAAAATATGAGAGATTGGGGTAGATATTTGATTAGCTGTAACTCTAAACAATTTGGTGTCTAGATTATCTGTACCAGGTGACTTGTCATCCGAAAGAGACAACAGCGTCCTTTCTACCTGATGAAAAACAAACCTGCATTGCCTCTCCTCCATGATACAATCTGTTATAAGGGTATATGGCATGGAGCCATCAGTTGGAATCACAGCATTCCTCAACTTGTCCACTTTGCCTGTAAAATATTAATTAAAGTAGTTTGCGATGTCGTGTGGTTTTGTAATAAATATACCCTCTGATTCAACAAAAGAGGTGGACATGTTTGAATTCCTACCCATAATAGTGTTCAATGTTCTCCACAGTTTTTTCCCATCATCCTTTACTTCATCAGTTTTGTGCTGATCGAATCCCTCCTTCTTTCTTTAGTTTGGTCACAAGATTTCTTCATTTACAATTAACTTTGCTTATCAAACACAGTGCCAGATTTATCTGCTGCTTTTTTGGCATCATGACATTGAATCCTTACATTTCTCAGCTCGTCATCAATCCATGGGGCACCATTTAACCTCACCGCGCATTTTCTTAAAGGGGCGGGCTTATCAGCTGTACTCAAATCATTTCTTAAAGGGGCGGGCTTATCAGCTGTACTCACAAATCATTTCTTAAAGGGGCGTGCTTATCAGCTGTACTCATAAATCATTTCTTAAAGGGGCGTGCTTATCAGCAAAACTCATAAATCATGTCTTAAAGGGGCGGGCTTATCAGCAAAACTCATGAATCATTTCTTAAAGGGGCGGGCTTATCAGCTGTACTCATGAATAATTTCATAAACAAACTTAATGACATTTCAGGATCATCCTCACGACACACTTCTAACCATTGGCCCATTCTAAATCTCATCCACAACGAGTCCTGATTGAACCCTCTGTAGGACCTGTGGTAGATTACCTTAGGCCAGCCTTTGGTATTTTAGTGTTCCTAGTGAGCGAGTCCTGATTGAACCCTCTATAGGACCTGTGGTAGATTACCTTAGGGCCTTTGGTATTGTAGTTTTCCTAGTGAGCGAGTCCTGATTGAACCCTCTGTAGGACCTGTGGTAGATTACCTTAGGGCCTCTGGTATTGTAGTTTTCCTAGTGAGCGAGTCCTGATTGAACCCTGCACTAGACAGCATATTTCATGAATTATGTTCCTTTAAACTTCATATATTCAAGTGATTAACAGACCTTTCTTTGGTAGATTTACAGTGTACGTCCAAACATGAATCAGCAGTTGGAATCTGAGAGAGAGATAGTGTGTGTGTGTGTGTGTGGGTGGAGGGGGTGGAATTGCTTGTGTCTGTCTCTCCTAGAGAGTGAGAGAGAGAGAGTCAGTCAGTCGTCACTTTTGGAGGAGAATGTGGGCTTTTGGCACCAGAGGGTATTGGAAAGACGTTGACTGATTTTGAAGCAAATACAAGCAGAGCTGTAGTTTGTGGGCAGAACTCTCCACTCCTGAGAGAGAACTCCTTTCAGCCTGCAGTAACACAGTAACATCGCTGCTCTCCACTCCTGAGAGAGAACTCCTTTCAGCCTGCAGTAACACAGTAACATCGCTGCTCTCCACTCCTGAGAGAGAACTCCTTTCAGCCTGCAGTAACACAGTAACATCGCTGCTCTCCACTCCTGAGAGAGAACTCCTTTCAGCCTGCAGTAACACAGTAACATCGCTGCTCTCCACTCCTGAGAGAGAACTCCTTTCAGCCTGCAGTAACACAGTAACATCGCTGCTCTCCACTCCTGAGAGAGACTCCTTTCAGCCTGCAGTAACACAGTAACATCGCTGCTCTCCACTCCTGAGAGAGAACTCCTTTCAGCCTGCAGTAACACAGTAACATCGCTGCTCTCCACTCCTGAGAGAGAACTCCTTTCAGCCTGCAGTAACACAGTAACATCGCTGCTCTCCACTCCTGAGAGAGAACTCCTTTCAGCCTGCAGTAACACAGTAACATCGCTGCTCTCCACTCCTGAGAGAGAACTCCTTTCAGCCTGCAGTAACACAGTAACATCGCTGCTCTCCACTCCTGAGAGAGAACCTTTCAGCCTGCAGAGAACTCCTTTCAGCCTGCAGTAACACAGTAACATTGCTGCTCTCCACTCCTGAGAGAGAACTCCTTTCAGCCTGCAGTAACACAGTAACATCGCTGCTCTCCACTCCTGAGAGAGAACTCCTTTCAGCCTGCAGTAACACAGTAACATCGCTGCTCTCCACTCCTGAGAGAGAACTCCTTTCAGCCTGCAGTAACACAGTAACATCGCTGCTCTCCACTCCTGAGAGAGAACTCCTTTCAGCCTGCAGTAACACAGTAACATCGCTGCTCTCCACTCCTGAGAGAGAACTCCTTTCAGCCTGCAGTAACACAGTAACATCGCTGCTCTCCACTCCTTTCCTGAGTAACAGAGAACTCCTTTCAGCCTGCAGTAACACAGTAACATCGCTGCTCTCCACTCCTGAGAGAGAACTCCTTTCAGCCTGCAGTAACACAGTAACATCGCTGCTCTCCACTCCTGAGAGAGAACTCCTTTCAGCCTGCAGTAACACAGTAACATCGCTGCTCTCCACTCCTGAGAGAGAACTCCTTTCAGCCTGCAGTAACACAGTAACATCGCTGCTCTCCACTCCTGAGAGAGAACTCCTTTCAGCCTGCAGTAACACAGTAACATCGCTGCTCTCCACTCCTGGAGAACTCCTTTCAGCCTGCAGTAACACAGAGCTCTCCAACTCCTTTCAGCCTGCAGTAACACAGTAACATCGCTGCTCTCCACTCCTGAGAGAGAACTCCTTTCAGCCTGCAGTAACACAGTAACATCGCTGCTCTCCACTCCTGAGAGAGAACTCCTTTCAGCCTGCAGTAACACAGTAACATCGCTGCTCTCCACTCCTGAGAGAGAACTCCTTTCAGCCTGCAGTAACACAGTAACATCGCTGCTCTCCACTCCTGAGAGAGAACTCCTTTCAGCCTGCAGTAACACAGTAACATCGCTGCTCTCCACTCCTGAGAGAGAACTCCTTTCAGCCTGCAGTAACACAGTAACATCGCTGCTCTCCACTCCTGAGAGAGAACTCCTTTCAGCCTGCAGTAACACAGTAACATCGCTGCTCTCCACTCCTGAGAGAGAACTCCTTTCAGCCTGCAGTAACACAGTAACATCGCTGCTCTCCACTCCTGAGAGAGAACTCCTTTCAGCCTGCAGTAACACAGTAACATCGCTGCTCTCCACTCCTGAGAGAGAACTCCTTTCAGCCTGCAGTAACACAGTAACATCGCTGCTCTCCACTCCTGAGAGAGAACTCCTTTCAGCCTGCAGTAACACAGTAACATCGCTGCTCTCCACTCCTGAGAGAACTCCTTTCAGCCTGCAGTAACACAGTAACATCGCTGCTCTCCACTCCTGAGAGAACTCCTTTCAGCCTGCAGTAACACAGTAACATCGCTGCTCTCCACTCCTGAGAGAGAACTCCTTTCAGCCTGCAGTAACACAGTAACATCGCTGCTCTCCACTCCTGAGAGAGAACTCCTTTCAGCCTGCAGTAACACAGTAACATCGCTGCTCTCCACTCCTGAGAGAGAACTCCTTTCAGCCTGCAGTAACACAGTAACATCGCTGCTCTCCACTCCTGAGAGAGAACTCCTTTCAGCCTGCAGTAACACAGTAACATCGCTGCTCTCCACTCCTGAGAGAGAACTCCTTTCAGCCTGCAGTAACACAGTAACATCGCTGCTCTCCACTCCTGAGAGAGAACTCCTTTCAGCCTGCAGTAACACAGTAACATCGCTGCTCTCCACTCCTGAGAGAACTCCTTTCAGCCTGCAGTAACACAGTAACATCGCTGCTCTCCACTCCTGAGAGAGAACTCCTTTCAGCCTGCAGTAACACAGTAACATCGCTGCTCTCCACTCCTGAGAGAGAACTCCTTTCAGCCTGCAGTAACACAGTAACATCGCTGCTCTCCACTCCTGAGAGAGAACTCCTTTCAGCCTGCAGTAACACAGTAACATCGCTGCTCTCCACTCCTGAGAGAGAACTCCTTTCAGCCTGCAGTAACACAGTAACAGCCTGCAGTAACACAGCGCTGCTCTCCACTCCTGAGAGAGAACTCCTTTCAGCCTGCAGTAACACAGTAACATCGCTGCTCTCCACTCCTGAGAGAGAACTCCTTTCAGCCTGCAGTAACACAGTAACATCGCTGCTCTCCACTCCTGAGAGAGAACTCCTTTCAGCCTGCAGTAACACAGTAACATCGCTGCTCTCCACTCCTGAGAGAGAACTCCTTTCAGCCTGCAGTAACACAGTAACATCGCTGCTCTCCACTCCTGAGAGAGAACTCCTTTCAGCCTGCAGTAACACAGTAACATCGCTGCTCTCCACTCCTGAGAGAGAACTCCTTTCAGCCTGCAGTAACACAGTAACATCGCTGCTCTCCACTCCTGAGAGAGAACTCCTTTCAGCCTGCAGTAACACAGTAACATCGCTGCTCTCCACTCCTGAGAGAGAACTCCTTTCAGCCTGCAGTAACACAGTAACATCGCTGCTCTCCACTCCTGAGAGAGAACTCCTTTCAGCCTGCAGTAACACAGTAACATCGCTGCTCTCCACTCCTGAGAGAACTCCTTTCAGCCTGCAGTAACACAGTAACATCGCTGCTCTCCGCTCCTGAGAGAGAACTCCTTTCAGCCTGCAGTAACACAGTAACATCGCTGCTCTCCACTCCTGAGAGAGAACTCCTTTCAGCCTGCAGTAACACAGTAACATCGCTGCTCTCCACTCCTGAGAGAGAACTCCTTTCAGCCTGCAGTAACACAGTAACATCGCTGCTCTCCACTCCTGAGAGAGAACTCCTTTCAGCCTGCAGTAACACAGTAACATCGCTGCTCTCCACTCCTGAGAGAGAACTCCTTTCAGCCTGCAGTAACACAGTAACATCGCTGCTCTCCACTCCTGAGAGAGAACTCCTTTCAGCCTGCAGTAACACAGTAACATCGCTGCTCTCCACTCCTGAGAGAACTCCTTTCAGCCTGCAGTAACACAGTAACATCGCTGCTCTCCACTCCTGAGAGAGAACTCCTTTCAGCCTGCAGTAACACAGTAACATCGCTGCTCTCCACTCCTGAGAGAGAACTCCTTTCAGCCTGCAGTAACACAGTAACATCGCTGCTCTCCACTCCTCTCTTTCAGCCTGCAGTAACACCTGCTCTCCAGAGAGAACTCCTTTCAGCCTGCAGTAACACAGTAACATCGCTGCTCTCCACTCCTGAGAGAGAACTCCTTTCAGCCTGCAGTAACACAGTAACATCGCTGCTCTCCACTCCTGAGAGAGAACTCCTTTCAGCCTGCAGTAACACAGTAACATCGCTGCTCTCCACTCCTGAGAGAACTCCTTTCAGCCTGCAGTAACACAGTAACATCGCTGCTCTCCACTCCTGAGAGAGAACTCCTTTCAGCCTGCAGTAACACAGTAACATCGCTGCTCTCCACTCCTGAGAGAGAACTCCTTTCAGCCTGCAGTAACACAGTAACATCGCTGCTCTCCACTCCTGAGAGAGAACTCCTTTCAGCTGCAGTAACAGTAACATCGCTGCTCTCCACTCCTGCTCTCCACTCCTGAGAGAGAACTCCTTTCAGCCTGCAGTAACACAGTAACATCGCTGCTCTCCACTCCTGAGAGAGAACTCCTTTCAGCCTGCAGTAACACAGTAACATCGCTGCTTAGTGTTTTAACGCAGCTGATCTGTTACTTGGGAACAAAAGAGTTAGGCTTTTCAACATTCCTTCCTGAAGTCGTTGCCTACCCCCCCCATGCAGCTTTGACCTCCCCAGCCTTCCCCTTATGCCCCCCCCCTTCTCCTCCCTCACATCTGCTACTCTGTTTCCTCCCTCTGTGGTGATAAGAGAATATTTTTAGCAATATGTTTGTGTCCAGTTGGTAATACTCTGTACTGTGTGTTGGAGTCAACACTATACGACTGTATTGTGTGGCGTCAATCAATCAAATGTATTTATAAAGCCCTTCTTACATCAGCTGATATCTCAAAGTGCTGTACAGAAACCCAGCCTAAAACCCCAAACAGTAAGCAATGCAGGTGTAGAAGCACGGTGGCTAGGAAAAACTCCCTAGAAAGGCCGGAACCTGGGAAGAAACCTAGAGAGGAACCAGGCTATGTGGGGTGGCCAGTCCTCTTCTGGCTGTGCCGGGTGGAGATTATAACAGAACATGTCCAAGATGTTCAAATGTTCATAGATGACTAGCAGCATCAAATAATAATAATCACAATAGTTGTCGAGGGTTCAACAGGTCAGCACCTCAGGAGTAAATGTCAGTTGGCTTTTCATAGCCGATCATTGAGAGTATCTCTACCGCTCCTGCTGTCTCTAGAGAGTTGAAAACAGCAGGTCTGGGACAAGTAGCACGTCCGGTGAACAGCTCAGGATTCCATAGCCGCAAACAGAACAGAATACTACTGTACTGGGTGGTGTCAACACTGTACTGGGTGGTGTCAACACTATACTACTATACTGGGTGGTGTCAACACTGTACTGGGTGGTGTCAACACTGTACTGGGTGGTGTCAACACTGTACTGGGTGGTGTCAACACTATACTACTATACTGGGTGGTGTCAACACTGTACTGTGTGGTGTCAACACTGTACTGTGTGGTGTCAACACTATACTACTATACTGGGTGGTGTCAACACTGTACTGGGTGGTGTCAACACTGTACTGAGTGGTGTCAACACTACTACTATACTGGGTGGTGTCAACACTGTACTGGGTGGTGTCAACACTGTACTGTGTGGTGTCAACACTGTACTGGGTGGTGTCAACACTACTACTATACTGTGTGGTGTCAACACTGTACTGTGTGGTGTCAACACTGTACTGTGTGGTGTCAACACTGTACTGTGTGGTGTCAACACTGTACTGGGTGGTGTCAACACTGTACTGGGTGGTGTCAACACTATACTACTATACTGGGTGGTGTCAACACTTGTACTGTGTGGTGTCAACACAGTAGTGGGTGGTGTCAACACTGTAGTGGGTGGTGTCAACACTGTACTGGGTGGTGTCAACACTGTACTGTGTGGTGTCAACACTGTACTGGGTGGTGTCAACACTACTGGGTGGTGTCAACACTATACTACTATACTGGGTGGTGTCAACACTTGTACTGTGTGGTGTCAACACTGTAGTGGGTGGTGTCAACACTGTAGTGGGTGGTGTCAACACTGTACTGGGTGGTGTCAACACTGTACTGGGTGGTGTCAACACTATACTACTATACTGGGTGGTGTCAACACTGTACTGGGTGGTGTCAACACTATACTACTGTACTGTGTGTTGTCAACACTGTACTGTGTGGTGTCAACACTGTACTACTGTACTCTGGTGTCAACACTGTACTGTGTGGTGTCAACACTATACTAATGTACTGTGTGGTTTCAACACTGTACTACTGTACTGTACTGGTGTTGTCAAGACTGTACTACTGTACTGGGTGGTGTCAACACTGTACTGTGTGGTGTCAAAACTGTACTACTGTACTCTGTGGTGTCAACACTATACTAATGTACTGTGTGGTGTCAACACTATACTAATGTACTGTGTGGTGTCAACACTATACTAATGTACTGTGTGTTGTCAACACTATACTAATGTACTGTGTGGTATCAACACTATACTAATGTACTGTGTGGTGTCAACACTATACTACTGTACTGTGTGTTGTCAACACTATACTAATGTACTGTGTGGTGTCAACACTGTACTACTGTACTGTACTGGTGTTGTCAAGACTGTACTACTGTACTGGGTGGTGTCAACACTGTACTGTGTGGTGTCAAAACTGTACTACTGTACTGGGTGGTGTCAGCACTGTACTGGGTGGTGTCAACACTGTACTGTGTGGTGTCAACACTGTACTGGGTGGTGTCAACACTGTACTGGGTGGTGTCAACAATATACTACTGTACTGGGTGGTGTCAACACTGTACTACTGTACTGGGTGGTGTCAACACTGTACTACTGTACTGGGTGGTGTCAACACTGTACTACTGTACTGTGTGGTGTCAACACTATACTCATGTACTGTGTGGTGTCAACACTGTACTACTGTACTGTACTGGGTGGTGTCAACACTGTACTACTGTACTGTGTGGTGTCAACACTATACTCATGTACTGGGTGGTGTCAACACTGTACTGTGTGGTGTCAAAACCGTACTACTGTACTGGGTGGTGTCAGCACTGTACTGTGTGGTGTCAACACTGTACTGTGTGGTGTCAACACTGTACTGTGTGGTGTCAACACTGTACTGGGTGGTGTCAACACTATACTACTGTACTGGGTGGTGTCAACACTATACTACTATACTGTGTGGTGTCAACACTGTACTGTGTGGTGTCAACACTATACTACTGTACTGGGTGGTGTCAACACCTTACTGGGTGGTGTCAACACTGTACTACTGTACTGGGTGGTGTCAACACTACTACTGTACTGGGTGGTGTCAACACTATACTACTATACTGTGTGGTGTCAACACTGTACTGTGTGGTGTCAACACTATACTACTGTACTGGGTGGTGTCAACACCTTACTGTGTGGTGTCAACACTATACTACTGTACTGTGTGGTGTCAACACTGTACTGTGTGGTGTCAACACTGTACTGTGTGGTGTCAACACTGTACTACTGTACTGTGTGGTTGTCAACACTACTACTGTACTGTGTGATGTCAACACTGTACTACTGTACTGTGTGGTGTCAACACTGTACTACTGTACTGTGTGGTGTCAACACTACTACTGTACTGTGTGGTGTCAACACTACTACTGTACTGTACTGTGTGGTGTCAACACTATACAACTGTACTGTGTGGTGTTAACACTGTACTGGGTGGTGTGAACACTGTACTGGGTGGTGTCAACACTGTACTGGGTGGTGTCAACACTGTACTGGGTGGTGTCAACACTGTACTGCGTGGTGTCAACACTGTACTGCGTGGTGTCAACACTGTACTGCGTGGTGTCAACACTGTACTGCGTGGTGTCAACACTGTACTGCGTGGTGTCAACACTGTACTGGGTGGTGTCAACACTGTACTGGGTGGTGTCAACACTGTACTGGGTGGTGTCAACACTGTACTGCGTGGTGTCAACACTGTACTGGGTGGTGTCAACACTGTACTGCGTGGTGTCAACACTGTACTGGGTGGTGTCAACACTGTACTGGGTGGTGTCAACACTGTACTGGGTGGTGTCAACACTGTACTGGGTGGTGTCAACACTGTACTGGGTGGTGTCAACACTGTACTGGGTGGTGTCAACACTGTACTGGGTGGTGTCAACACTGTACTGCGTGGTGTCAACACTGTACTGGGTGGTGTCAACACTGTACTGCGTGGTGTCAACACTGTACTACTTTACTGGATGGTGTCAACACGACAGGAAACAGAGACATGGAGAGTCAGTCTTCCTTTAGCCTGGCAGTTCATTCTGGTGGTTCTGGAAACATTATTTTTTTATAGCTACCTCTCCCTGACGGCAGATAGCCAATACCTCAGGTATGTCTTTATATGGAATACTAGTTATCCAGCCTGTTTTAAGACTCGGGGCTCTATTCAATCTGGATGGCTGAAGTGATAGAGATTGCCCGTTATTAATTTAAAGGTAATTTCCAATTGAGCTGACATATGTAGCGTTTACCGTAAATGCAGTTTCTGCTAACATTACCTTTAAATTTCAATCACGCTGTAACACTGAACTTCTGCTATACGGATTGAATAGAGCCCTGAGTGGATACCAGGGTCTGTATTGACAAGGCATCTCAAAGTAGGACTGCTGATTTTTAGGATCATTATGATCCAAAAGACATATTTTTACAGATTATTTTATTTGAACCTTATTTAACTAGGCAAATTCTCATTTACAATGACGATCTACCAAAAGGCCGCCTACGGGGACGGGGGCTAGGATTTAAAAATACAAAATATATATAGTAAAAACACACATCACGACAAGAGAGACACCACAACACTACATAAAGATAGACCTAGCTGACAACATAGCAAGGCAGCAGCACATGACAACACAGCATGGTAGCAACACATCATGGTACACACATTACTGGGCACAGACAACAGCACAAAGGGCAAGAAGGTAGAGACAACAATACATCACACAAAGCAGTCACAACTGTCAGTAAGAGTCCATGACTGAGACTTTGAATGAAGAGATGGAGGGAAAACTGTCCAGTTTGAGTGTTTGTTGCACCTTAACTTCGCTGATCCTCAACACTGGGGCCCCGCAAGGGTGCGTTCTCAGCCCCCTTCTGTACTCCCTGTTCACCCACGACTGTGTGGCCATGCACGCCTCCAACTCAATCATCAAGTTTGCAGTCGACACAACAGTAGTAGGCTTGATTACCAACAATGACGAGACAGCCTACAGGTAGGAGGTGAGGGCTCTCGGAGTGTGGTGTCAGGACAATAACCTGACACTCAACGTCAGCAAAACAAAAGAGATGATTGTGGACTTCAGGAAACAGCAGAGGGAACACCCCCCTATCCACATCGATGGAACAGTAGTGGAGAGGGTAGCAAGTTTTAAGTTCCTCTGCGTACACATCACAGACAAACTGAATTGGTCCACCCACACAGACGGCGTGGTGAAGAAGGTGCATCAGCGCCTCTTCAACCTCAGGAGGCTGAAGAAATTTGGCTTGTCACCGAAAACCCTCACTAACTTTTACAGATGCATCATCGAGAGCATCCTGTCAGGCTGTATCACCGCCTGGTACGGCCGCAAGGCACCGCAAGGCTCTCCAGAGGGTAGTGAGGTCTGCACAACGCATCACCAGGGGCAAACTACCTGCCCTCCAGGACACCTACAGCGCCCGATGTGACAGGAAGGCCATAAAGATCATCAAGGACAACAACCACCCGAGCTACTGCCTGTTCACCCCGCTATCATCCAGAAGGCGAGATCCGTACAGGTGCATCAAAGCTGGGACCGAGAGACTGAAAAACAGCTTCTATCTCAAGGCCATCAGACTGTTAAACAGCCACCACTAACACAGAGAGGCTGCTGCCTACATACAGACTAGAAATCATTGGCCACTTTAATAAGTGGAACACAAGTCACTTTAATAATGGCACTTTAATAATGTTTACATATCTTACATCACTCATCTCATATGTATATACTGTATAATATACTATCTATTGCATCTCAGTCGCTCTGTCTCTGCTCGTCCAATTTGTTTTATATTTATATATTATTATCCCATGCCTTTACTAGATTTTGTGTATTAGGTTTTGTTGTGGAATTTGTTAGATATTACCTGTTAGATACTGCTGCACTGTCGGGTACTAGAAGCACAAGCATTTCGCTACACTCACAATAACATCTGCTAACCATGTGTATGTGACCAGTAAAAGTTGATTTGATTTGATAAGTGAGTCTGCTAAATGACTCACTACTATAAGTGGCTGTGGATAAGAGTCTGCTAAATGACTAACATGTCAATGTACCCTACAGTACTCTACTGCACACTTCTCTACAGTACACTAGAGTACACTAGAGTACACTCACTGAAAGAGCTACAGAGGCATATGAAAAGGGTAGAGATAGAGGGAGAGACACAGACAGACAGAGAAATAGAGAGAGAAGTCTGAGAGGGTAGCTAGCTAGGCTGCAGTACACTACCCATGTCTGAGAGGGTAGCTAGCTGGCTGCAAGTACACTACCCATGTCTGAAAGGGTAGCTAGCTAGGCTGCAGTACACTACCCATGTCTGAGAGGGTAGCTAGCTGGCTGCAAGTACACTGCCCATGTCTGAGAGGGTAGCTAGCTAGGCTGCAGTACACTACCCATGTCTGAGAGGGTAGCTAGCTGGGCTGCAGTACACTACCCATGTCTGAAAGGGTAGCTAGCTGGCTGCAGTACACTACCCATGTCTGAGAGGGTAGCTAGCTGGCTGCAGTACACTACCCATGTCTGAGAGGGTAGCTAGCTAGGCTGCAGTACACTACCCATGTCTGAGAGGGTAGCTAGCTGGCTGCAGTACACTACCCATATCTGAAAGGGTAGCTAGCTGGCTGCAGTACACTACCCATGTCTGAGAGGGTAGCTAGCTGGCTGCAGTACACTACCCATGTCTGAGAGGGTAGCTAGCTAGGCTGCAGTACACTACCCATATCTGAGAGGGTAGCTAGCTAGGCTGCAGTACACTACCCATGTCTGAGAGGGTAGCTAGCTGGCTGCAGTACACTACCCATGTCTGAGAGGGTAGCTAGCTGGCTGCAGTACACTACCCATGTCTGAGAGGGTAGCTAGCTAGGCTGCAGTACACTACCCATGTCTGAGAGGGTAGCTAGCTGGCTGCAAGTACACTACCCATGTCTGAGAGGGTAGCTACCTAGGCTGCAGTACACTACCCATGTCTGAGAGGGTAGCTAGCTAGGCTGCAGTACACTACCTGGGATATAACCAGATTGTGAGATTAGAACATTGTGATGAGCCAGTAGAAATCCTGTATGTTCATCTGTCTGAAGAAGACTGATGGGTATTGGCTGATGATAACACCAGATCATTCTTTAGCCTGAGTGCTAATCCGTTTGAGCTATCATGCCAACTCATTGTCATGCCAACTCATTGTCATGCCAAACATAGATGGACAATGAGCACGGACACATCTTGTCAAAAGTAGTGCACTATATAGGGAATAGGGTTCCATAGGTCTCTGGTCTAAAGTAGTGCACTATATAGGGAATAGGGTTCCATAGGTCTCTGGTCTAAAGTAGTGCACTATATAGGGAATAGGGTTTTATAGGGCTCTGGTCTAAAGTAGTGCACTATATAGGGAATAGGGTTCTATAGGGCTCTGGTCTAAAGTAGTGCACGACATAGGGAATAGGGTGCTATTTGAGATACACCCTGAGCTATGTCTCTCTATCAGTGTTTTCTCCTCCAGATCATCCCATAAACCTGCTCTGCCCAGGCAGGGAGGGAGGAGCAACCATCTGGGTTTTATTCTCATTGTTGGCTCTCTGTCAAGTCCTCTGAAGAACCATCTGTCATGTTTTCCATGGCTTGATGTTGACTGAATAGGTCTGAACCGTTTGTCAGTAACTTTTGATTGTTTAGGGGCAGTTTCCCGGACACAGATTAAGTCTTGACTAAAAAAGTCAACGGGGACTATCCATTTCCAGCAAACCGTCGCTACGCCAGGCTTGGTCTGGCAGTGATGATGGTGATAAAGAGAGTGATGATTATGGTGAGGATGATTATGGTGAGGTAGATTACCATGTGATGATTATGGTGATGTAGATTACCATGTGATGATTATGGTGATGTAGATTACCATGTGATGATTATGGTGAGGTAGATTACCATGTGATGATTATGGTGAGGTAGATTACCATGTGATGATTATGGTGAGGTAGATTATGGTGAGGATGATTATGGTGAGGATGATTATGGTGATGGTGAGGTAGATTATCATGTGATGATTATGGTGAGGTAGATTACCATGTGATGATTATGGTGAGGTAGATTACCATGTGATGATTATGGTGAGGTAGATTTGTGATGATTATGATGATTATGGATTATGGTGAGGTAGATTACCATGTGATGATTATGGTGAGGTAGATTACCATGTGATGATTATGGTGAGGTAGATTACCATGTGATGATTATGGTGATGATTATTGTAATGTGTACCTCAACCTCCTCCCTATAGCTGGACTGTTAGCTGGGTGGTACACCTCCTCCCTACACCTCCTCCCTACAGCTCCTCCCTACACCTCCTCCCTAAAGCTCCTCCCTACACCTCTTCCCTACAGCTCCTCCCTACACCTCCTCCCTATAGCTGGACTGTTAGCTGGGTGGTACAACTCCTCCCTACAGCTCCTCCCTACACCTCCTCCCTCCCTATAGCTGGACTGTTAGCTGGGTGGTACACCTCCTCCCTACACCTCTCCCACCTCCTCCCTACAGCTCCTCCCTACACCTCCTCCCTGGACAGCTCCTCCCTACAGCTCCTCCCTCCTCCCTAAAGCTCCTCCCTACACCTCTTCCCTACAGCTCCTCCCTACACCTCCTCCCTATAGCTGGACTGTTAGCTGGGTGGTACAACTCCTCCCTACAGCTCCTCCCTACACCTCCTCCCTATAGCTGGACTGTTAGCTGGGTGGTACACCTCCTCCCTACACCTCCTCCCTACAGCTCCTCCCTACACCTCCTCCCTACACCTCCTCCCTATAGCTGGACTGTTAGCTGGGTGGTACACCTCCTCCCTACACCTCCTCCCTACACCTCCTCCCTATAGCTGGACTGTTAGCTGGGTGGTACACCTCCTTCCTACACCTCCTCCCTATAGCTGGACTGTTAGCTGGGTGGTACATCTCCTCCCTACACCTCCTCCTTATAGCTGGACTGTTAGCTGGGTGGTACACCTCCTCCCTACACCTCCTCCCTACAGCTCCTCCCTACACCTCCTCCCTACATCTCCTCCCTATAGCTGGACTGTTAGCTGGGTGGTACACCTCCTCCCTATAGCTGGACTGTTAGCTGGGTGGTACACCTCCTCCCTACACCTCCTCCCTATAGCTGGACTGTTAGCTGGGTGGTACACCTCCTCCCTACACCTCCTCCTTATAGCTGGACTGTTAGCTGGGTGGTACACCTCCTTCCTACACCTCCTCCCTACACCTCCTCCCTATAGCTGGACTGTTACTGGGTGGTACACCTCCTCCCTAAAGCTCCTCCCTACACCTCCTCCCTACACCTCCTCCCTACACCTCCTCCCTACAGCTCCTCCCTACACCTCCTCCCTATAGCTGGACTGTTATCTGGGTGGTACACCTCCTCCCTACACCTCCTCCCTAAAGCTCCTCCCTACACCTCCTCCCTACACCTCCTCCCTACAGCTGGACTGTTACTGGGTGGTACACCTCCTCCCTACACCTCCTCCCTACAGCTCCTCCCTACACCTCCTCCCTATAGCTGGACTGTTATCTGGGTGGTACACCTCCTCCCTACACCTCCTCCCTACAGCTCCTCCCTACACCTCCTCCCTACACCTCCTCCCTATAGCTGGACTGTTAGCTGGGTGGTACACCTCCTCCCTACACCTCATCCCTATAGCTGGACTGTTATCTGGGTGGTACACCTCCTTCCTACACCTCCTCCCTACACCTCCTCCCTATAGCTGGACTGTTAGCTGGGTGGTACACCTCCTCCCTACACCTCCTCCCTACACCTCCTCCCTACAGCTGGACTGTTACTGGGTGGTACACCTCCTCCCTACACCTCCTCCCTACACCTCCTCCCTATAGCTGGACTGTTATCTGGGTGGTACACCTCCTCCCTACACCTCCTCCCTACAGCTCCTCCCTACACCTCCTCCCTACACCTCCTCCCTATAGCTGGACTGTTAGCTGGGTGGTACACCTCCTCCCTATACCTCCTCCCTACACCTACGAATCACTGATGCATTTAGTTAATGTCGTATGAAAATATTTGCCATATTAATCCATTTTCTAATAAGTTCCATACATTTAGTTGATTTCCTGCTACATTTTAAAATATTGTTGAATTTGGTTTGAATGTCGACTGTCTGGATTCTGTGATTCTCTGCAGATTTTTAAATGGTATTCTAGTTATTCTGATGGTATTCCCACATCATGACTACTGCTGTAGAGCTTTCCAGAACACCTTCAGGCGATGTGATGTGGTGTCGAAAGAACATAATGATAGCTTTCATGGGGCGTTAGTTAGCCTAGTGGTGAGAGTGTTGGACTAGTAACCGAAAGGTTGCAAGATCGAATCCCCGATCTCACAAGGTACAAATCTGTCGTTCTGCCCCTGAACAAGGCAGTTAACCCACTGTTCCTAGGCCGTCGTTGAAAATAAGAATTTGTTCTTAACTGATTTGACTAGTTAAATAAAGGTCAAATTAAAAAATAGTGTTGAAATAACATAATAATAATAGTGAAATACTTTCCCCAGAATAATTCTGTCCTCTGTGTTGTATGGCATAGGATGATGGTCCTGACCACTGACCCTGTGTTGTATGGCATAGGATGATGGTCCTGACCCCTGACCCTGTGTTGTATGGCATAGGATGATGGTCCTGACCCCTGACCCTGTGTTGTATGGCATAGGATGATGGTCCTGACCCCTGACCCTGTGTTGTATGGCATAGGATGATGGTCCTGACCCCTGACCCTGTGTTGTATGGCATAGGATGATGGTCCTGACCCCTGACCCTGTGTTGTATGGCATAGGATGATGGTCCTGACCCCTGACCCTGTGTTGTATGGCATAGGATGATGGTCCTGACCCCTGACCCTGTGTTGTATGGCATAGGATGATGGTCCTGAACCCTGACCCTGTGTTGTATGGCATAGGATGATGGTCCTGACCCCTGACCCTGTGTTGTATGGCATAGGATGATGGTCCTGAACCCTGACCCTGTGTTGTATGGCATAGGATGATGGTCCTGAACCCTGACCCTGTGTTGTATGGCATAGGATGATGGTCCTGACCCCTGACCCTGTGTTGTATGGCATAGGATGATGGTGACCCCTGATGGTCCCCCTGACCCTGTGTTGTCTGGCATAGGATGATGGTCCTGACCCCTGACCCAGTGTGTTGTATGGCATAGGATGATGGTCCTGACCCCTGACCCTGTGTTGTATGGCATAGGATGATGGTCCTGACCCCTGACCCTGTGTTGTATGGCATAGGATGATGGTCCTGACCCCTGACCCTGTGTTGTATGGCTCTTGGTCCAGATGACCCTGTCTTTGTATGGTCCCAGTAGGTAATGGTCCTGACCCCTGACCCTGTGTTGTATGGCAGTCAGAGATGATGGTCCTGAACCCTGACCCTGTGTTGTATGGTAGGATGATGGTCCTGAACCCTGACCCTTGTTGTATGGACCAATGATGTGGATGATGGTCCTGAACCCTGACCGGCTGACTGTGTTGTATGGCATAGGATGATGGTCCTGAACCCTGACCCTGTGTTGTATGGCATAGGATGATGGTCCTGACCCCTGACCCTGTGTTGTATGGATAAGGATGATGTTCCTGACCCCTGACCCTGTGTTGTATGGATAAGGATGATGTTCCTGAACCCTGACCCTGTGTTGTATGGATAAGGATGATGTTCCTGACCCTGACCCTGTGTTGTCTGCTACCACCCGATGATGTCCTGACCCCTGACCCTGTGTTGTCTGCTGTACGATGATGTCCTGACCCCTGACCCTGTGTTGTCTGCTGTACGATGATGTCCTGACCCCTGACCCAGTGTTGTCTGTTGTACGATGATGTCCTGACCCCTGACCCTGTGTTGTCTGCTGTACGATGATGTCCTGACCCCTGACCCTGTGTTGTCTGCTGTACGATGATGTCCTGACCCCTGACCCTGTGTTGTCTGCTGTACGATGATGTCCTGACCCAGTGTTGTCTGCTGTACGATGATGTCCTGACCCCTTATCTCTCACTCTCTTTCTCCAGATGACCTGTCTTGTGTCATGTCCCAGTGGTCTGCTAGTCATTGGCCACCTCCTCGCACTATCCTCCGTCAACACCCAGTCAGAGATATGGACCAATGAAGGTAAGAGACACTAACCTAACCCTTACAGCTGCCCTGTAAGATATGGACCAATGATGTAAAGACAGACTCATCCCTAAATCAGCCATACTGTGTAACAGAGCTGTAGTCCCTGTTACTACCGGCTACCCCCCGATACTCTACCCTGCACCTTAGAGACTGTTACTACTGGCTACCACCCGGTACTCTACCCTGCACCTTAGAGACTGTTACTACTGGCTACCACCCGGTACTCTACCCTGCACCTTAGAGACTGTTACTACTGGCTACCACCCGGTACTCTACCCTGCACCTTAGAGACTGTTACTACTGGCTACCACCCGGTACTCTACCCTGCACCTTAGAGACTGTTACTACTGGCTACCACCCGGTACTCTACCCTGCACCTTAGAGACTGCACCTTACCAGAGACTGTTACTACTGGCTACCACCCGGTACTCTACCCTGCACCTTAGAGACTGTTACTACTGGCTACCACCCGGTACTCTACCCTGCACCTTAGAGACTGTTACTACTGGCTACCACCCGGTACTCTACCCTGCACCTTAGAGACTGTTACTACTGGCTACCACCCGGTACTCTACCCTGCACCTTAGAGACTGTTACTAGCCGGCTACCACCCGGTACTCTACCCTGCACCTTAGAGACTGTTACAAAGGGTTACCGGCTACCCACACCTTAGAGACTACTCTACCCTGCACCTTAGAGACTGTTACTACTGGCTACCACCCGGTACTCTACCCTGCACCTTAGAGACTGTTACATAGTCATTGGCACTTTAATCCGGTTTCTACCCTGCACCTTAGAGACTGTTATTTTTACTGGCTACCACCAGATACTCTACCCTGCACCTAGAGAGTGGTGGAAAAAAGTACCACCCTTCTCTACCCTGCACCTTAGGGACTGTTACTACCGGCTACCACCCGGTACTCTACCCTGCACCTTAGAGACTGTTACTACCGGCTACCACCCGATACTCTACCCTGCACCTTAGAGACTGTTACAAAGGGTTACCACCCGGTTCTCTACCCTGCACCTTAGAGACTGTTACTACTGGCTACCACCCGGTACTCTACCCTGTACCTTAGAGACTGTTACTACTGGCTACCACCCGGTACTCTACCCTGTACCTTAGAGACTGTTACTACTGGCTACCCCCCGATACTCTACCCTGTACCTTAGAGACTGTTACTACTGGCTACCACCCGGTACTCTACCCTGCACCTTAGAGACTGTTACTACCGGTTACCACCAGATACTCTACCCTGCACCTTAGAGACTGTTACTACTGGCTACCACCTGGTACTCTACCCTGTACCTTAGAGACTGTTACTACTGGCTACCCCCCGATACTCTACCCTGCACCTTAGAGACTGCTGCCCATAGTCATTGGTCACTTTAATCATGTTTATAGTGCCTTCAGAAAGTTTTCACACCCTGTGACGTTTTTTACAAATTGTTGTGTTAAAGATTGGAATTAAAATTGAGATTTTGAGTAAAAGTCTAAAAAAATATCTGGTTTCAACTGTCCTACATGCAGTGGTGGAAAAAGTACTCAATATCCTTCGTTACCAAGACGACACCTTTCTGTTTTTCTATTTGATTTACAGACTGTTACAGGTTCTCCGTTTATATTTAGAGATTGCACGTTGAACGTAGGGCGCACAGATTGGCGTCACCTCATTACTAATGTGTTACACCTGTGCTGGCATGTCCATCTTGTTAGTCGGAAGGGGTTTCACCTGTGCTTGCTCAGGTGATATTTAGGAGTGGCTGGCCCAGGTGATATTTAGGTGTGGCTGGCTCAGGTGATATTTAGGTGTGGCTGGCCCAGGTGATATTTAGGAGTGGCTGGCCCAGGTGATATTTAGGAGTGGCTGGCTCAGGTAATATTTAGAGGTGTGGCTGGCCCAGGTGATATTTAGGTGTGGCTGGCCCAGGTGATATTTAGGTGTGGCTGGCCCAGGTGATATTTAGGAGTGGCTGGCTCAGGTGATATTTAGGAGTGGCTGGCTCAGGTGATATTTAGGTGTGGCTGGCCCAGGTAATATTTAGAGGTGTGGCTGGCTCAGGTGATATTTAGGTGTGGCTGGCTCAGGTGATATTTAGTAGTGGCTGGCTCAGGTGATATTTAGTAGTGGCTGGCTCAGGTAATATTTAGGAGTGGCTGGCCCAGGTGATATTTAGGAGTGGCTGGCTCAGGTAATATTTAGAGGTGTGGCTGGCCCAGGTGATATTTAGGAGTGGCAGGCCCAGGTGATATTTAGGAGTGGCTGGCCCAGGTGATATTTAGGAGTGGCTGGCTCAGGTGATATTTAGGAGTGGCTGGCCCAGGTGATATTTAGGAGTGGCTGGCCCAGGTGATATTTAGGAGTGGCTGGCCCAGGTGATATTTAGGAGTGGCTGGCCCAGGTGATATTTAGGAGTGGCTGGCTCAGGTGATATTTAGGAGTGGCTGGCCCAGATAATATTTAGAGGTGTGGCTGGCCCAGGTGATATTTAGGAGTGGCTGGCTCAGGTGATATTTAGGAGTGGCTGGCCCAGGTGATATTTAGGAGTGGCTGGCCCAGGTGATATTTAGGAGTGGCTGGCCCAGGTGATATTTAGGAGTGGCTGGCCCAGGTGATATTTAGGAGTGGCTGGCCCAGGTGATATTTAGGAGTGGCTGGCCCAGGTGATATTTAAGAGTGGCTGACCCAGGTGATATTTAGGAGTGGCTGGCCCAGATGATATTTAGGAGTGGCTGGCCCAGGTGATATTTAAGAGTGGCTGACCCAGGTGATATTTAGGAGTGGCTGGCCCAGATGATATTTAGGAGTGGCTGGCCCAGGTGATATTTAGGAGTGGCTGGCCCAGGTGATATTTAGGAGTGGCAGGCCCAGGTGATATTTAGGAGTGGCTGGCCCAGGTGATATTTAGGAGTGGCTGGCTCAGGTGATATTTAGGAGTGGCTGGCCCAGGTGATATTTAGGAGTGGCTGGCCCAGGTGATATTTAGGAGTGGCTGGCCCAGGTGATATTTAGGAGTGGCTGGCTCAGGTAATATTTAGAGGTGTGGCTGGCTCAGGTGATATTTAGGAGTGGCTGGCCCAGATGATATTTAGGAGTGGCTGGCCCAGGTGATATTTAAGAGTGGCTGGCCCAGGTGATATTTAAGAGTGGCTGACCCAGGTGATATTTAGGAGTGGCTGGCCCAGATGATATTTAGGAGTGGCTGGCCCAGGTGATATTTAAGAGTGGCTGACCCAGGTGATATTTAGGAGTGGCTGGCCCAGATGATATTTAGGAGTGGCTGGCCCAGGTGATATTTAGGAGTGGCTGGCCCAGGTGATATTTAGGAGTGGCAGGCCCAGGTGATATTTAGGAGTGGCTGGCCCAGGTGATATTTAGGAGTGGCTGGCCCAGGTGATATTTAGGAGTGGCTGGCTCAGGTGATATTTAGGAGTGGCTGGCCCAGATGATATTTAGGAGTGGCTGGCCCAGGTGATATTTAAGAGTGGCTGACCCAGGTGATATTTAGGAGTGGCTGGCCCAGGTGATATTTAAGAGTGGCTGGCCCAGGTGATATTTAGGAGTGGCTGGCCCAGGTGATATTTAGGAGTGGCTGTCCCAGGTGATATTTAGGAGTGGCTGGCCCAGGTGATATTTAGGAGTGGCTGGCTCAGGTGATATTTAGGAGTGGCTGGCTCAGGTGATATTTAGGAGTGGCTGGCTCAGGTGATATTTAGGAGTGGCTGGCTCAGGTGATATTTAGGAGTGGCTGGCTCAGGTGATATTTAGGAGTGGCTGGCTCAGGTGATATTTAGGAGTGGCTGGCCCAGATAATATTTAGAGGTGTGGCTGGCCCAGGTGATATTTAGGAGTGGCTGGCTCAGGTGATATTTAGGAGTGGCTGGCCCAGGTGATATTTAGGAGTGGCTGGCCCAGGTGATATTTAGGAGTGGCTGGCCCAGGTGATATTTAGGAGTGGCTGGCTCAGGTGATATTTAGGAGTGGCTGGCTCAGGTGATATTTAGGAGTGGCTGGCTCAGGTGATATTTAGGAGTGGCTGGCCCAGATAATATTTAGAGGTGTGGCTGGCCCAGGTGATATTTAGGAGTGGCTGGCTCAGGTGATATTTAGGAGTGGCTGGCCCAGGTGATATTTAGGAGTGGCTGGCCCAGGTGATATTTAAGAGTGGCTGGCCCAGGTGATATTTAGGAGTGGCTGGCCCAGGTGATATTTAGGTGTGGCTGGCCCAGGTGATATTTAGGTGTGGCTGGCCCAGGTGATATTTAGAGGTGTGGCTGACCCAGGTGATATTTAGGAGTGGCTGGCTCAGGTGATATTTAGGTGTGGCTGGCCCAGGTGATATTTAGGTGTGGCCCAGTGCTCCAGATAAGCTTGAGAGATTTTGGGTAGAGCTACACTTCACATCAGCTCAACCTTTTAAGTTTGAAAGATGCCTGATTGTTGGTGTTAGTATTATTTTTACTCTCTATCCTAAGTTGTTGTGGGCTTTTTTTGGGGAGGCAAACCTAGTGGGTTATCCATGGTGGATGTCTGTTAGAACCACTTACTAGTGGCTTCGACAAATGTCAGTGGGCCACATGGCTGCCTTTCAGAAGCCCTTTCTGTTGTGTTTGGTTGTAAATGATTGTCTTTGTTAGTTCCCTTTGTTGTGAGCGACCTTTTGAGTTTGTCTAGTGGGAACGTAACAGGACAGCCAGGGGGGTACTCCAACACCGCCAGATCAGAGGCAGTAAGGTTGACAACGTGTTATGTTGGGGTACTCCAACACCCCCAGATCAGAGGCAGGAATGTTGACAACGTGTTGGGTGGCTGTATGAATTTAACCATTTGCTGTTCTGTTAAGAATTCAAAATGTATGGAGTAAAAAGTACATTATTTTCTTTAGGAAAGTAGTGGAATAAAAGTTCAATTATAAATATATAAAGAAAAGTACATCCCCCCCCCCCAAAAAAAAATCAATAAATAAATAAATAATATTATTGTGACATTTCCAGCAGCAAGTGGAATTGGATTTCCAAAAATACAAGGCCTGTAGCTTTCAAATTATATGTCACTTTCTATACCCCCCCCCCCCAAACTCACCAGTCACTATTTAGGGCCCAAAACAACCATTCAGAGTTGGTTGAATCCCTTTTAGCATGAGGAAGTGTCAATACACCCAGTCACTACTCAGTAGGAAGGAAACCGCTCTGGGATTTCACCATGAGGCCAATGGGGACTTTAAACCAGTTACAGAGTTTAATGGCTGTGATAGGAGAAAACTGAGGATGGATCAACCACATGGTAGTTACTCCACAATACAAACCTAAATGACAGAGTAAAAATAAGGATGCCTGTACAGGACAAAAAGTATCCAAAACATCCCTCCTGTTTGAAAGAAGGCACTAAAGTAAAACTGCTAAAGAACCTTTATGTCCTGAATTCAAAGTGTTATGTTTGGGGCAAATCCAACACAACAAACACGTATTCATGTTCAAGCACTGGCAAAATCCCGAGGAAAACCTGGTTCAGTCTGCTTTCCAACAGATACTGGGAGACAAATTCACCTTTCAGCAGGACAATAACCTAATATACACTGGAGATGCTTACCAAAACAACATTGAATTTTCCAGAGTGGCCTAGTTACAGTTTTGACTTAAATCAGTTTCAGAATCTATGGTAAGATTTGAAAATGTTTCTCTAGCAATGGTACAACCAACTTGACAGAGCTTGAATCATGTTAAAAGAATAATGTGTCAATATTGTGCAATCCAGATGTGAAAAGCTGTTAGAGACTTACCCAGAAAGACTCACAGCTCTTAGAGACTTACCCAGAAAGACTCACAGCTCTTAGAGACTTACCCAGAAAGACTCACAGCTGTAATCACTCTTAGAGACTTACCCAGAAAGACTCACAGCTCTTAGAGACTTACCCAGAAAGACTCACAGCTCTTAGAGACTTACCCAGAAAGACTCACAGCTCTTAGAGACTTACCCAGAAAGACTCACAGCTGTAATCACTCTTAGAGACTTACCCAGAAAGACTCACAGCTCTTAGAGACTTACCCAGAAAGACTCACAGCTCTTAGAGACTTACCCAGAAAGACTCACAGCTGTAATCGCTCTTAGAGACTTACCCAGAAAGACTCACAGCTCTTAGAGACTTACCCAGAAAGACTCACAGCTCTTAGAGACTTACCCAGAAAGACTCACAGCTGTAATGTAGAGATCGCTCTTAGAGACTTACCCAGAAAGACTCACAGCTGTAATCGCTCTTAGAGACTTACCCAGAAAGACTCAAAGCTCTTAGAGACTTACCCAGAAAGACTCACAGCTCTTAGAGACTTACCCAGAAAGACTCACCGCTCTTAGAGACTTACCCAGAAAGACTCACAGCTCTTAGAGACTTACCCAGAAAGACTCACAGCTCTTAGAGACTTACCCAGAAAGACTCACAGCTGACTTACCCAGAAAGATCACTCTTAGACTTAAGAGACTTACCCAGAAAGACTCACCGCTGTAATCACTCTTAGAGACTTACCCAGAAAGACTCACAGCTCTTAGAGACTTACCCAGAAAGACTCACAGCTCTTAGAGACTTACCCAGAAAGACTCACCGCTGTAATCACTCTTAGAGACTTACCCAGAAAGACTCAAAGCTCTTAGAGACTTACCCAGAAAGACTCACAGCTCTTAGAGACTTACCCAGAAAGACTCACCGCTGTAATCACTCTTAGAGACTTACCCAGAAAGACTCAAAGCTCTTAGAGACTTACCCAGAAAGACTCACAGCTGTAATTGCTGCCAAATGTGATTCTAACATGTATTGACTTACGGGTGTGAATTCTTATGTAAATGAGACATTTAAGTATTTATTTTGAAATACATTTGCAAACATTTCTGAAAACATGTTTTCACTTTGTCATTATGGGGTACTGAGTATAGCTGGGTGAGAAACGATAAGGATTTAATCCATTTTGAATCCAGGCTGTAACACAACAGAATGAATACTGTCTGAAGGCACCTATATAGCTGGGTGAGAAACGATAAGGATTTAATCCATTTTGAATCCAGGCTGTAACACAACAGAATGAATACTGTCTGAAGGCACCTATACGGCTGCAAACAGTCGTTTACAAATCCTGACTGTGCCGAAGACTTATGAGTGTTTATATATGGCTGCTATGTAACAGCAGACACAACAGAAAGCTGTGTGTAGAGATGACCCACTTTTAGGTCATAGAGATATACAATGCTGAGGACTGTCGGCTCTAAATATGTACGAGACTAATGATTGTAGAACTGTTTAGACACAGAGATCTAACAGGTCTAACGTCTTGTCTAGTTTCAGATGTTCAGTATGGAAGGCTGGGGTCCAACGTCACGCTGGTGTGTGGAGCAGCACTAGACAGGTATGTTCCACTATGACAGGCTCTGGGGATTGGGGGGGGGGATAGGATGGGTTTGTTCCCTGTGCATAACAGTCTCTGGGGGGTCATATTGTCCTTTCTCCTGGAGGTCACGCTATCATTTGAGTCCCTCCTGAGGTGTAGTCCCTTCTGTTGACACAAGATCCAGCACCAGTATATGATACAAAAAATGAACTATTTTATTTGACTTATTTCCTATTCAACAAAACTGTATGAATAAGGCTTGAAATGACTTAGACACTTTCTAAATATAATCAAATTATAAAACCCCTAACGCTAAGATTTCACATTCCTTATTACTGTAAAACACATCATTGTGGGTTTAGTGTTGGAGTAAATTTGTATATTTTCTAAAGTTCTCTTGATCAAAACATCTGCCCCCATGTGACTTCCAGCTTGACTTCCTGAACTCATTAGAAACTCGCCTTTCATCTCATATTCATCTTGTCCATCTATGACAAACAGAAAGTGATTTTTGTTAAATGGCTATAAATTCAACCTCTGAATGTGCCATAGTGATGAAACCATTCTCTCCTGCATTCTCTATCCGTGGGAACCAGGGCTATCTCTATCCGTGGGAACCAGGGCTATCTCTATCCGTGGGAACCAGGGCTATCACTATCCGTGGGAACGAGGGCTATCTCTAACCGTGGGAACCAGGGCTATCTCTATCGGTGGGAACCAGGGCTATCACTGTCCATGGGAACGAGGGCTATCGTTATCGGTGGGAACCAGGGCTATCACTATCCATGGGAACCAGGGCTATCGTTATCGGTGGGAACCAGGGCTATCACTATCCGTGGGAACCAGGGCTATCGCTATCGGTGGGAACCAGGGCTATCGCTATCCGTGGGAACCAGGGCTATCGCTATCCATGGGAACGAGGGCTATCGTTATCGGTGGGAACCAGGGCTATCTCTATCCGTGGGAACCAGGGCTATCTCTATCCATGGGAACGAGGGCTCTCTATCCGTGGGAACCAGGGCTATCTCTATCCGTGGGAACCAGGGCTATCGCTATCCATGGGAACGAGGGCTATCGTTATTGGTGGGAACGAGGGCTATCGTTATCGGTGGGAACCAGGGCTATCGCTATCCGTGGGAACGAGGGCTATCGTTATCGGTGGGAACGAGGGCTATCACTATCCATGGGAACCAGGGCTATCGCTATCCGTGGGAACCAGGGCTATCGCTATCCATGGGAACGAGGGCTATCGTTATCGGTGGGAACGAGGGCTATCACTATCCGTGGGAACCAGGGCTATCACTATCCATGGGAACGAGGGCTTGGCCTCAATACAAGCCATTTCCATCTACATTGTCCACAGACGTCATAATGTCTCCACAGGACATCAGTGAAGTGGCGTCTGAACAGGAGTTCCATGTTACCATGGCAGCACCGAGTGACATCAGATGGTCAGCTGGTCCTCCTGCAGGCTGACCACGCTGCCGAGGGAAACTACAGCTGCCATGACGACCGGGGACGACTCATCAGGACAACCAGACTGAGGCTGGGGCGTAAGTCTCCCTTCTCCTCCCTTCATAGACTGAGGCTGTGACCTAAATCTTAATCATTCCTTAGAAAGGATACCCGGGGAGAGCTGCAGTCCCTCACACACTGAGATAAAGCTTGCATATATTGTGTTGTTGATCATGTGATCATCATTTCTCCTCTCTTCTTCCTCAGATCCCCCCGGGCTGCTCAATGTTTCCTGTCGTGTGTCCAATCACAGCCTGGTATTGTGTTCATGGGTGGAGTCTGTGAAGACCCTCCTGCCTGCCCAGTACCACACCTCTTACAGGTGAGCCACCCGTCCTCTCCTCTCCTACCAGCATGTTTTTTATATTTTTTTATTTTACCTTTATTTAACTAGGCAAGTCAGTTAAGAACAAATTCTTATTTTCAATGATGGCCTAGGAACAGTGGGTTAACTGGTCTAGGAACAGTGGGTTAACTGGTCTAGGAACAGTGGGTTAACTGGTCTAGGAACAGTGGGTTAACTGGTCTAGGAACAGTGGGTTAACTGGTCTAGGAACAGTGGGTTAACTGCCTGCTGATGCTGTAGGTACACAGATATCATGTTGTTGATAGTGAAGAATCTCTCCTCTCTCCCCCCCTCCAGGGGTAATAAGAGCCAGGTGAGGATGTGTGTGGTGTCGTCCCCTCCCCAGAAGCAGTGCACCATCACAGACCCTACCATGTGGCAACACTACCATAACATCAACATCACAGAGACCAACCCTCTGGGGTCACAGACCACCATCCTGATGGTCAAGTTCCATGAGCTCTGTAGGTCACTGCCTCATCTGCACACTGTTGGTCCGTCTGTACCTGTCTGTACCTATCTGTCTTTACCTGTCTGTACCTGCCTTTACCTGTCTGTCTTTACCTGTCTGTCTTTACCTGTCTGTACCTGCCTGTCTTTACCTGTCTTTACCTGTCTGTCTTTGCCTGTCTTTACCTGCCTGTACCTGTCTGTCTTTACCTGTCTGTCTTTACATGTCTGTACCTGTCTGTACCTGTCTGTCTTTACCTGTCTGTCTTTACCTGTCTGTACCTGCCTGTCTTTACCTGTCTGTCTTTACCTGTTTTTACCTGTCTGTCTTTACCTGTCTGTACCTGTCTGTACCTGTCTGGCTGTACCTGTCTGACTTTACCTGTCTGTACCTGTCTGACTTTACCTGTCTGTACCTGTCTGGCTGTACCTGTCTGACTTTACCTGTCTGTACCTGTCTGGCTGTACCTGTCTGTACCCGTCTGTCTGTACCTGTCTGCCTGTACATGTCTGTCTGTACCTGTCTTTACCTGTCTGTACCTCTCTGTCTGTCTGTACCTGTCTGTCTGTCTGTACCTGTCTGTACCTCTCTGCCTGTCTGTACCTCTCTGCCTGTCTGTACCTGTCTGTACCTCTCTGTCTGTCTGTACCTGTCTGTACCTCTCTGTCTGTACCTGTCTGTACCCGTCTGTTTCTACATGTTTGTCTTTACCCTTCTGTAGCAGTCTGTCTGTACCTGTCTGACTTTACTTGTCTGTACCCGTATGTACCTGTCTTTACCTGTCTGTACCTGTCTGTCTTTACCTGTCTGCCTGTGCCTGTCTGTACCTGTCTGACTTTACCTGCCTGTACCTGTCTGTCTGTACCCGTCTGTCTGTACCTGTCTTTACCTGTCTGCCTGTGCCTGTCTGTACCTGTCTGACTTTACCTGCCTGTACCTGTCTGTCTGTACCCGTCTGTCTGTACCTGTCTTTACCTGTCTGTCTTTACCTGTCTGTCTTTGCCTGTCTTTACCTGCCTGTACCTGTCTGTCTTTACCTGTCTGTCTTTACATGTCTGTACCTGTCTTTACCTGTCTGTCTTTACATGTCTGTACCTGTCTGTCTTTACCTGTCTGTCTTTACCTGTCTGTACCTGCCTGTCTTTACCTGTCTGTCTTTACCTGTTTTTACCTGTCTGTCTTTACCTGTCTGTACCTGTCTGTACCTGTCTGGCTGTACCTGTCTGACTTTACCTGTCTGTACCTGTCTGACTTTACCTGTCTGTACCTGTCTGGCTGTACCTGTCTGTACCCGTCTGGCTGTACCTGTCTGTACCCGTCTGTCTGTACCTGTCTGCCTGTACATGTCTGTCTGTACCTGTCTTTACCTGTCTGTACCTCTCTGTCTGTCTGTACCTGTCTGTACCTCTCTGCCTGTCTGTACCTCTCTGTCTGTCTGTACCTGTCTGTACCTCTCTGTCTGTACCTGTCTGTACCCGTCTGTTTCTACATGTTTGTCTTTACCCTTCTGTAGCAGTCTGTCTTTACCTGTCTGTACCTGTCTGTACCTGTCTTTACCTGTCTGTACCTGTCTGTCTTTACCTGTCTGCCTGTGCCTGTCTGTACCTGTCTGTACCTATCTGACTTTACCTGCCTGTACCTGTCTGTCTGTACCCGTCGGTCTGTACCTGTCTATACCTGTCTGTCTTTACCTGTCTGTACCTGTCTGTCTGTACCTGTCTGCCTGTACATGTCCGTCTGTACCCGTCTTTACTTGTCTGTACCTGTCTGTCTGTACCCATCTCTTTACTTGTCTGTACCTGTCTGACTTTACCTGTCTGTACCTGTCTGTCTGTACCTGTCTGTCTGTACCTGTCTATACCTGTCTGTCTGTACCTGTCTGTCTGTACCTGTCTGCCTGTACATGTCTGTCTGTACCTGTCTTTACTTGTCTGAAACTGTCTGTCTGTACCTGTCTGTACCCATCTCTTTACCTGTCTGTACCCATATCTTTACTTGTCTGTACCCATCTCTTTACTTGTCTGTACCTGTCTGACTTTAGCTGTCTGTACCCATCTGTCTGTACTGGTCTATCTTTACATGTCTGTACCTGTCTGTCTTTACCTGTGTTTTTTTTGTCTGTACCCATTTCTTTACTTGTCTGTACCCATTTCTTTACCTGTCTGTACCCATCTCTTTACCTGTCTGTACCCATCTCTTTACTTGTCTGTACCCATCTCTTTACTTGTCTGTACCCATCTCTTTACTTGTCTGTACCCATCTCTTTACTTGTCTGTACCCATCTCTTTACTTGTCTGTACCCATCTCTTTACTTGTCTGTACCCATCTCTTTACTTGTCGTGTCTGTACCCATCTCTTTACCTGTCTGTACCCATCTCTTTACTTGTCTGTACCCATCTCTTTACTTGTCTGTACCCATCTCTTTACTTGTCTGTACCCATCTCTTTACTTGTCTGTACCCATCTCTTTACGTGTCTGTACCCATCTCTTTACTTGTCTGTACCCATCTCTTTACCTGTCTGTACCCGTCTGTCTGTACCTGTCTGCCTGTACATGTCTGTCTGTACCTATCTTTACTTGTCTGAAACTGTCTGTCTGTACCTGTCTGTACCCATCTCTTTACCTGTCTGTACCCATCTCTTTACTTGTCTGTACCCATCTCTTTACTTGTCGTGTCTGTACCCATCTCTTTACCTGTCTGTACCCGTCTCTTTACTTGTCTGTACCCATCTCTTTACTTGTCTGTACCCATCTCTTTACTTGTCTGTACCCATCTCTTTACTTGTCTGTACCCATCTCTTTACGCGTCTGTACCCATCTCTTTACTTGTCTGTACCCATCTCTTTACCTGTCTGTACCCATCTCTGTCTGTACCCGTCTGTCTGTACCTGTCTGCCTGTACATGTCTGTCTGTACCTGTCTGTCTGTACCTGTCTTTACTTGTCTGTACCTGTCTGTCTGTACCTGTCTGTCTTTACTTGTCTGTACCTGTCTGTCTGTACCTGTCTGTACCCATCTCTTTACTTATCTTGTCTGTACCCATCTCTTTACTTATCTTGTCTGTACCCATCTCTTTACTTATCTTGTCTGTACCCATCTCTTTACTTGTCTGTACCCATCTCTTTACTTGTCTGTACGCATCTCTTTACTTGTCTGTACCCATCTCTTTACTTGTCTGTACCCATCTCTTTACTTGTCTGTACCCATCTCTTTACTTGTCTGTACCCATCTCTTTACTTGTCTTGTCTGTACCCATCTCTTTACTTGTCTTGTCTGTACCCATCTCTTTACTTGTCTTGTCTGTACCCATCTCTTTACTTGTCTTGTCTGTACCCATCTCTTTACTTGTCTTGTCTGTACCCATCTCTTTACTTGTCTTGTCTGTACCCATCTCTTTACTTGTCTGTACCCATCTCTTTACTTGTCTGTACCCATCTCTTTACTTGTCTTGTCTGTACCCATCTCTTTACTTGTCTTGTCTGTACCCATCTCTTTACTTGTCTGTACCCATCTCTTTACTTGTCTTGTCTGTACCCATCTCTTTACTTGTCTGTACCCATCTCTTTACTTGTCTTGTCTGTACCCATCTCTTTACTTGTCTGTACCCATCTCTTTTCTTGTCTGTACCCATCTCTTTACTTGTCTGTACCCATCTCTTTACTTGTCTGTACCCATCTCTTTACTTGTCTGTACCCATCTCTTTACTTGTCTGTACCCATCTCTTTACTTGTCTGTACCCATCTCTTTACTTGTCTGTACCCATCTCTTTACTTGTCTTGTCTGTACCCATCTCTTTACTTGTCTTGTCTGTACCCATCTCTTTACTTGTCTTGTCTGTACCCATCTCTTTACTTGTCTTGTCTGTACCCATCTCTTTACTTGTCTGTACCCATCTCTTTACTTGTCTGTACCCATCTCTTTACTTGTCTTGTCTGTACCCATCTCTTTACTTGTCTTGTCTGTACCCATCTCTTTACTTGTCTGTACCCATCTCTTTACTTGTCTTGTCTGTACCCATCTCTTTACTTGTCTGTACCCATCTCTTTACTTGTCTGTACCCATCTCTTTACTTGTCTGTACCCATCTCTTTACTTGTCTGTACCCATCTCTTTACTTGTCTGTACCCATCTCTTTACTTGTCTGTACCCATCTCTTTACTTGTCTTGTCTGTACCCATCTCTTTACTTGTCTGTACCCATCTCTTTACTTGTCTGTACCCATCTCTTTACTTGTCTGTACCCATCTCTTTACTTGTCTGTACCCATCTCTTTACTTGTCTGTACCCATCTCTTTACTTGTCTTGTCTGTACCCATCTCTTTACTTGTCTTGTCTGTACCCATCTCTTGTCTGTACCCATCTCTTTACTTGTCTGTACCCATCTCTTTACTTGTCTGTACCCATCTCTTTACTTGTCTGTACCCATCTCTTTACTTGTCTGTACCCATCTCTTTACTTGTCTGTACCCATCTCTTTACTTGTCTGTGTACCCATCTCTACTTGTCTTGTCTGTACCCATCATCTCTTTACTTGTCTTGTCTGTACCCATCTCTTTACTTGTCTGTACCCATCTCTTTACTTGTCTGTACCCATCTCTTTACTTGTCTGTACCCATCTCTTTACTTGTCTGTACCAATCTCTTTACTTGTCTGTACCCATCTCTTTACTTGTCTGTACCCATCTCTTTACTTGTCTTTACCCATCTCTTTACGTGTCTGTACCCATCTCGTCACGTGTCTGTACCCATCTCTTTACTTGTCTGTACCCATCATGTGTCTGTACCCATCTCTTTACTTGTCTGTACCCATCTCTTTACTTGTCTGTACCCATCTCTTTACTTGTCTGTACCCATCTCTTTACTCGTCTTGTCTGTACCCATCTCTTTACTTGTCTGTACCCATCTCTTTACTTGTCTGTGCCAATCTCTTTACTTGTCTGTACCCATCTCTCTACTTGTCTGTACCCATCTCTTTACTTGTCTTGTCTGTACCCATCTCTTTACTTGTCTGTACCCATCTCTTTACTTGTCTTGTCTGTACCCATCTCTTTACTTGTCTGTACCCATCTCTTTACTTGTCTGTACCCATCTCTTTACTTGTCTGTACCAATCTCTTTACTTGTCTGTACCCATCTCTTTACGTGTCTGTACCCATCTCGTCACGTGTCTGTACCCATCTCTTTACTTGTCTGTACCCATCTCTTTATGTGTCTGTACCCATCTCTTTACTTGTCTGTACCCATCTCTTTACTTGTCTGTACCCATCTGTTTACCTGTCTGGTCTGTACCCATCTCTTTACTTGTCTTGTCTGTACCCATCTCTTTACTTGTCTTGTCTGTACCCATCTCTTGTCTTGTCTGTACCCATCTGTCTGTACTGGTCTATCTTTACATGTCTGTACCTGTCTGTCTTTACCTGTCTGTCTTTTTTTGTCTGTACCCATCTCTTTACTTGTCTTGTCTGTACCCATCTCTTTACCTGTCTGTACCCATCTCTTTACTTGTCTGTACCCATCTCTTTACTTGTTTGTACCCATCTCTTTACTTGTCTGTACCCATCTCTTTACTTGTCTTGTCTGTACCCATCTCTTTACTTGTCTTGTCTGTACCCATCTGTCTGTACCGGTCTGTCTTTACCTGTCTGTCTTTTTTTGTCTGTACCCATCTCTTTACTTGTCTGTACCCATCTCTTTACTTGTCTGTACCCATCTCTTTACGTGTCTGTACCCATCTCTTTACTTGTCTGTACCCATCTCTTTACTTGTCTGTACCCATCTCTTTACGTGTCTGTACCCATCTCTTTACTTGTCTGTACCCATCTCTTTACTTGTCTGTACCCATCTCTTTACTTGTCTGTACCCATCTCTTTACTTGTCTTGTCTGTACCCATCTCTTTACCTGTCTGTACCCATCTCTTTACTTGTCTTGTCTGTACCCATCTCTTTACGTGTCTGTACCCATCTCTTTACGTGTCTGTACCCATCTCTTTACTTATCTGTACCCATCTCTTTACTTGTCTGTACCCATCTCTTTACTTGTCTGTACCAGCCTGTCTGTCTGTCCCTGCCTGTCTGTACCTGTTGTCTGTCTGTCTGTACCTGTCTGCCTGTACCTGTCTGTCTTTCTGTACCTGTCTGCCTGTACCTGTCTCTCTGTCTGTACCCGTCTGACTGCATGTACCTGTCTGTCTGTCTGTACCTGTCTCTGTCTGTACCTGTCTGTCTGTCTGTACCCGTCTGACTGCATGTACCTGTCTGTCTGTCTGTACCCGTCTGTCTGTCTGTACCCGTCTGTCTGTCTGTACCCGTCTGTCTGTCTGTACCTGTCTGTCTGTCTGTACCTGTCTCTGTCTGTACCTGTCTGTCTGTCGGTACCCGTCTGTCTGTCGGTACCCGTCTGTCTGTCTGTACCCGTCTGTCTGTCTGTACCTGTCTGTCTGTCTGTCTGTCTGTCTGTACCTGTCTGTCTGTACCTGTCTGTACCTGTCTGTCTGTCTGTACCTGTCTGGCTGTACCTGTCTGTCTGTACCTGTCTGTCTGTACCTGTCTGTCTGTACCTGTCTGTCTCGCTGTCTGCTGTTCTGATTCTGCTCCTTAGCAAAACACTAAATGTGTTAATAACAAGGTTTCTGAACCGTCACCATGTCAATATTCACAGTGTTGATTCCTAACTACTGTCTCTCTCTGTGTGTGTAAAATGTGTGTGTGTGCCAATGTGTGTGTGTGTGTCAGTGTGTGTGTGTATCAGTGTGTGTGTGTTTGCCAGTGTGTGTACCAGTGTGTGTGTACCAGTGTGTGTGTGCCCGTGTGTGTGTGTATCAGTGTGTGTGTGTGCCCGTGTGTGTGTGTATCAGTGTGTGTGTGTATCAGTGTGTGTGTGTATCAGTGTGTGTGTGTATCAGTGTGTGTGTGTATCAGTGTGTGTGTGTGTATCAGTGTGTGTGTGTATCAGTGTGTGTATCAGTGTGTATATGTATCAGTGTGTATATGTATCAGAGTGTATATGTATCAGTGTGTATATGTATCAGAGTGTATATGTATCAGAGTGTATATGTATCAGTGTGTATATGTATCAGTGTGTGTATCAGTGTGTATATGTATCAGTGTGTGTATGTATCAGAGTGTGTGTGTGTATCAGTGTGTGTCAGTGTGTATATGTATCAGTGTGTCAGTGTGTATCAGAGTGTGTGTGTATCAGTGTGTGTGTGTGTATCAGTGTGTGTGTGTATCAGTGTGTGTGTGTATCAGTGTGTGTATCAGTGTGTGTGTGTGCATGCTTCTCTGTGTGTACCAGTGTGTGTGCATGATTCTGTGTGTGTATCAGTGTGTGTTGTATCACCTCCCTCTCTGTCTCTGTGTGTCTACAGTGCAGCCAGACCCCAGAGGCAGTAACAGCAGTGGGGATGCTAGGATATCCCATGAGGCTCCAGGTGTACTGGTATCGAACCCTGCCTCCTGGCTCCACCACGCTGTGCCCTTCCCTCCGTGTGTCCAGCTCCGCTACCGTCCTGTAGGATCCAGCATCTGGTCTAACGTTAGTTCCTCTATTTAACATCTCTCCCCTCCCTACCGTCCTGTAGGATCCAGCATCTGGTCTAACGTTAGTTCCTCTATTTAACATCTCTCCCCTCCCTACCGACCTGTAGGATCCAGCATCTGGTCTAACGTTAGTTCCTCTAGTCATCACCTCTCCCCTCCCTACCGTCCTGTAGGATCCAGCATCTGGTCTAACGTTAGTTCCTCTATTTAACATCTCTCCCCTCCCTACCGACCTGTAGGATCCAGCATCTGGTCTAACGTTAGTTCCTCTAGTCATCACCTCTCCCCTCCCTACCGTCCTGTAGGATCCAGCATCTGGTCTAACGTTAGTTCCTCTAGTCATCATACTGTCTCTCCATCTCTCCTCTCCCTCCCTCTCCATCTCTCCTCTCCCTCCCCATCTCCCCCCTCCCTACCGTCCTGTAGGATCCAGCATCTGGTCTACCGTCAGTTCCTCTAGTCATCATACTGTCTCTCCATCTCTCCTCTCCCTCCCCCTACATCTCTATCTCCCCCCTCCTCCTATCTGGTGCTTCTCTGATCCACCTGTACGCAGACGACACCATTCTGTAGACTTCTGGCCCTTCTTTGGACACTGTGTTAACAACCCTCCAGACGAGCTTCAATGCCATACAACTCTCCTTCCGTGGCCTCCAATTGCTCTTAAATGCAAGTAAAACTAAATGCATGCTCTTCAATCGATCGCCACCCACCTGTCCAGCATCACTACTCTGGAAGGTTCTGACTTGGACAACTACAAATACCTAGGTGTCTGGCTAGACTGTAAACTCACCTCCCAGACTCATATTAAACATCTCCAATACAAAATTAAATCTAGAATTGACAAAGCATCCTTCATTCATGCTGCCAAACATACCCTTGTAAAACTGACTTTCCTACCGATCCTCGACTTCGGTGATGTCATCTATAAAATTGCCTCAAACACTCTACTCAACAAATTGGATGCAGTCTATCACAGTGCCATCCGTTTGTCACCAAAGCCCCATATACAACCCACCACTGCGACCTGTATGCTCTAGTCGGCTGGCCCTCGCTTCATATTCGTCGCCAAACCCACTGGCTCCAGGTCATCTACAAGTCTCTGCTAGGTAAAGCCCCGCCTTATCTCAGCTTGCTGGTCACCATATCAACACCCACTCGTAGCACGCGCTCCAGCAGGAATATCTCACTGGTCACCCCCAAAGCCAATTCCTCCTTTGGCCTCCTTTGGCCGCCTCTCCTTCCAGTTCACTAACTTTAAGCACCAGCTGTCAGAGCAGCTCACAGATCACTGCACCTGTACATAGTCCATCTGTAAACAGCCCATCTACCTACCTACTTACCTCATCTGTATTTATTTATTTTGCAACAGCAGATAAAAAAACATCGGGCAGGACAGCAGAGATCTGATACTAAATATTTAATCAAAGCTCTTTCTCTCTCTCCGTTGCTCTCTCTCTCTCTCTCTCCCTCTATCTCTCTCTCTCCCCTCTTTCTCCCTGTCCCTCCCCCTATATCTCTATCTCACCTCCTCCCCCTATATCTCTATATCTCACCCCTCCCCCTCTATATCTCTATCTCATCTCACCCCTCCCCTATATCTCTATCTCATCTCCCCCTCCCCTATATCTCTATCTCACCCCTCCCCTATTTCTCTATCTCACCCCTCCCCCTATATCTCTATCTCACCCTCCCCTATATCTCTATCTCACCTCTCCCTATCTATATCTCACCCCTCCCCTATATCTCTATCTCACCCCTCCCCTTATATCTCTATCTCACCTCCCCTTATATCTCTATCTCACCCCCCCCTTATATTTCTATCCACCCCTCCCTTATATTTCTATCCACCCCCTCCCTATATCTCTATCTCACCTCCTCCTCCCCTATATCTCTATATCTCACCCTCCCCTTATATCTCTATCTCACCCCCTCCCCCCTATATCTCTATCTCACCCCTCCCCCCTATATCTCTCCCCCTATATATCTCACCCCTCCCCTATCTCTATCTCACCCCTCCCCTATATCTCTATCTCACCCCTCCCTTATATCTCTATCTCACCCCCTCCCCCTATATCTCTATCTCACCCCCCCCTATATCTCTATCTCACCCTCCCCTATATCTCTCTCACCCCTCCCCCTATTCTCTATCTCACCCCTCCCCTATTTCTCTATCTCACCCCTCCCCCTATCTCACCCCCTCCCCCATATCTATATCATCACCCCTCCCCTATATCTCATCTCCCTATCTCTCTATCTCTATCACCCCTCACTCCCTCACCCCCCTATATCTCTATCTCACCCTCCCCTATATCTCTATCTATCTCTATCTCTCCCTTATATTTCTATCCACCCCTCCCTATATCTCTATCTCTATCTCTCACCCCTCCCTTATATCTCTATCCACCCCTCCCTATATCTCTATCTCACCCCTCCCTTATATTTCTATCCACCCCTCCCCCTATATCTCTATCTCACCCTCCCTTATATTTCTATCCACCCCCCTCCCTATATCTCTATCTCACCCCCCTCCCCTCCACCCCTCCCTATATCTCTATCTCACCCTCCCCCTATATCTCTATCTCACCTCCCTATATCCTATCTCACCCTCCCTATATCTCTATCTCACCCCCTCCCCTTATATCTCTATCTCACCCTCCCCCTATATCTCATCTCTATCCCTCCCCTATATCTCACCCTCCTCCCCTATATCTCCCCTATATCTCTATCTCACCCCCCCTATATCTCTATGTCACCCTCCCCCTATATCTCTATCACCCCTCCCCCTATATCTCACCCCTCCCCTATATCTCTATCTCACCCCTCCTTATATCTCTATCCACCCCCTATATCTCCCCCTCCCTCCTATATCTCTATCTCACTCACCCCCCCATCTCCCCCCCTATATCTCTATCTCACCCCTCCCCTATATCTCTATCTCACCCCTCCCCTATATCTCTATCTCACCCCTCCCCTATATCTCTATCTCACCCTCCCCCTCCCCTATATCTCACCCCCCTATATCTCTATCTCACCCCTCCCCTATATCTCTATCTCACCCCTCCCTTATATCTCTATCTCACCCCTCCCTATATCTCTATCCACCCCTCCCTATATCTCTATCTCACCCCTCCCCCCATATCTCTATCTCACCCCTCCCCCATATCTCTATCTCTCTATGTTTCTCACCCCCTCCCTATTTCTCTATCTCACCTATCTCCCCCTATCTATCTCTATCTCACCCTCCCCTTATATTTCTATATCTATATCTCCATCTCACCCCCCCTTATATCTATATCTCCATCTCCCCTCCCCTATATCTCTATCTCTACCCTCCCCTATATCTCTATCTCCCTCCCCCTATATCTCTATCTCACCCATCTCCCTTATATTTCTATCCATTTCTCCCCTCCCTATATCTCTATCTCTTATACTATCCACTCCCTATATATTCTCTATCTCACCCTCCCTATATCTCTATCTCACCCCTCCCTATATCTCTATCTCATCCCCCTCCCTATATCTCTCATCTATATCTCTATCCACCCTCCCTATATCTCTATCTCCCTCCCTCTATCTTATATCTCTATCTCACCCTCTTATATCTCTATCTCACCCTCTCCCTTTATATCTCACCCCTCCCTATATCTCTATCTCACCCTCCTATATCTCTATCTCACCCCCCTCCCTATATCTCTATCTCACCCCTCCCCTATATCTCTATCTCTCTTATATCTCTATCTCACCCTATCCACCCCTCCCTATATCTCTATCTCACCCCCTCTATATCTCTATCTCACCCTCTCCTATATCTCTATCTCACCCTCCCCTATATCTCTATCTCACCCCTCCATCTCCTCACCCCCTTATATTTCTATCCACCCCCTCCCTATATCTCTATCTCACCCCTCCCCTCTCCCTTATATCTCTATCTCACCCCCTCCCTATATCTCTATCTCACCCCCTCCTTATATCTCTATCTCACCCTCCCTTATATTCTATCCACCCCCTCCTATATCTCTATCTCCCTATATCTCTATCTATCACACCCTCCCTATATCTCTATCTCACCCCTCCCTATATCTCTATCTCACCTCCCCTATATCTCTCCCTATATCTCTATCTCACCCCCTCTCCCTATATCTCTATCTCACCCCTCCCTATATCTATCTATCCACCCTCTCCCTATATATCTCTATCTCACCTCCCCCTATATCTCTATCTCACCCTCCCTATATCTCTATCTCACCCCTCCCTATATCCCCTATATCTCTATCTCACCCCCTCCCCCCTATATCTCTATCTCACCCCTCCCTATATCTCTATCTCACCCCTCCCTATATCTCTATCCCCACCCTCCCTCCCTATATCTCTATCTCACCCCTCCCTATATCTCTATCTCACCCTCCCTTATATCTCTATCTCACCCCCTCCCTATATCTCTATCTCATCTCCCCTCCCTATATCTCTATCTCACCCCTCCCTATATCTCTATCTCACCCTCCCTATATCTCTATCTCACCCCCCCTCCCTATATCTCTATCTCACCCCCTCCCTTATATCTCTATCTCACCCCCCCTTATATTTCTATCCCCCTCCCTATATCTCTATCTCATCCCCTCCCCTATATCTCTATCTCTATCTCACCCTCCCTTATATTTCTATCCACCCCCCTCCCCTCCTATATCTCTATCTCATCTCTATCTCCCTTATATCTCTATCCACTTATATCCTATCCACCCCCTCCCTTATATTTCTATCCACCCCCTCCCTATATCTCTATCTCACCCCTCCTTATATCTCTATCCACCCCCTCCCTATATTTCTATCCACCCCCTCCCTATATCTCTATCTCACCCTCCCTATATCTCTATCTCACCCCCCCCTATATCTCTATCTCACCCCTCCCTATATCTCTATCTCACCCCTCCCTTATATTTCTATCTCACCCCCTCCCTATATCTCTATCTCACCCCTCCCTATATCTCTATCTCACCCCTCCCCTTATATCTCTATCTCACCCTCCCTTATATCTCTATCTCACCCCTCCCTATATCTCTATCTCACCCCCTCCCCTTATATCTATCTCACCCTCCCTTATATTTCTATCCCCCTCCCTATATCTCTATCTCACCCTCCCTTATATTTCTATCCACCCCTCCCTATATCTCTATCTCACCCCTCCCTATATCTCTATCTCACCCCCTCCCTATATCTCTATCTCACCCTCCCTATATCTCTATCTCACCCCTCCCTATATCTCTCACCCTCCCTATATCTCCTCACCCTCCCTATATCTCTATCTCACCCCCTCCCTATATCTCTATCTCACCCCCTCCCCCTATATCTCTATCTCACCCTCCCTATATCTCTATCCCTCCCCTCCCTATATCTCTATCTCACCCTCCCTATATCTCTATCTCACCCTCCCTATATCTCTATCTCACCCTCCCCTATATCTCTATCTCCCTTATATCTCTATCTCACCCTCCCTTATATTTCTATCCACCCCTCCCTATATCTCTATCTCACCCCCCCTATATCTCTATCTCCCCCTCCCTATATCTCTATCTCACCCCTCCCCTATATCTCTATCTCACCCCTCCCTTATATCTCTATCTCACCCCCTCCCTTATATTTCTATCCACCCCTCCCTATATCTCTATCTCACCCTCCCTTATATCTCACCCCTCCCTATATCTCTATCTCCCCTCCCCTATATCTCTATCTCACCCCCTTATATCTCTATCTCACCCCTCCCTTATATTTCTATCCACCCCTCCCTATATCTCTATCTCACCCCTCCCTTATATCTCTATCCACCCCTCCCTATATTTCTATCCACCCCTCCCTATATCTCTATCTCACCCCTCCCTATATCTCTATCTCACCCTCCCCTATATCTCTATCTCACCCCTCCCCTATATCTCTATCTCACCCCTCCCTTATATCTCTATCTCACCCTCCCTTATATTTCTATCTCACCCCCTCCCTATATCTCTATCTCACCCCTCCCTATATTTCTATCTCACCCCCTCCCTTATATTTCTATCCACCCTCCCTATATCTCTATCTCACCCTCCCTTATATTTCTATCCACCCCTCCCTATATCTCTATCCACCCCTCCCTATATCTCTATCTCACCCCCTCCCTATATCTCTATCTCACCCCCTCCCTATATCTCTATCTCACCCCCCCCTATATCTCTATCTCACCTCCTCCCTATATCTCTCTCACCCCTCCCTATATCTCTATCTCACCCTCCCTATATCTCTATCTCACCCCTCCCCCATATCTCTATCTCACCCCTCCCCTATATCTCTATCTCACCCTCCCCTATATTTCTATCCACCCCCTCCCTTATATTTCTATCCACCCCTCCCTATATCTCTATCTCACCCCTCCCTTATATTTCTATCCACCCCCTCCCTATATCTCTATCTCCCCTCCCTTATATTTCTATCCACCCCTCCCTATATCTCTATCTCACCCCTCCCTTATATTTCTATCCACCCCCTCCTATATCTCTATCTCACCCTCCCTATATCTCTATCTCACTCCCTCCCTTATATCTCTATCTCACCCTCCCCTATATCTCACCTCTCCCCTTATATCTCTATCTCACCCCTCCCCTATATCTCTATCTCACCCTCCCCCTATATCTCTATCTCACCCCTCCCCCTATATCTCTATCTCACCCCTCCCTTATATCTCTATCTCACCCCCTCCCTTATATTTCTATCCCCTCCCTATATCTCTATCTCACCCCTCCCTATATCTCTATCTCACCCTCCCCTATATCTCTATCTCACCCTCCCCTTATATCTCTATCTCACCCCTCCCCTTATATTTCTATCCACCCCTCCCTATATCTCTATCTCACCCCTCCCTTATATCTCTCTCACCCCTCCCTATATCTCTATCTCACCCCCTCCCCTATATCTCTATCTCACCCCTCCCCTTATATCTCTATCTCACCCCTCCCTTATATTTCTATCCACCCCCTCCCTATATCTCTATCTCACCCCTCCCTTATATCTCTATCCACCCCCCCTCCCTATATTTCTATCCACCCCTCCCTATATCTCTATCTCACCCCCTCCCTATATCTCTATCTCACCCCCTCCCCTATATCTCTATCTCACCCCCTCCCTATATCTCTATCTCACCTATCTCACCCCCTCCCCTATATCTCTATCTCACCCTCCCTATATCTCTATCTCACCCCTCCCTTATATCTCTATCTCACCCTCCCCTATATCTCTATCTCACCCCTCCCTATATCTCTATCTCCCTCCTTATATTTCTATCTCACCCCTCCCTTATATTTCTATCCACCCCTCCCTATATCTCTATCTCACCCCTCCCTTATATTTCTATCCACCCCTCCCTATATCTCTATCCACCCCCTCCCTATATCTCTATCTCACCCCTCCCTATATCTCTATCTCACCCTCCCTATATCTCTATCTCACCCCCTCCCTATATCTCTCACCCCTCCCTATCTATCCACCCCCTCCCTATATCTCTATCTCACCCCCTCCCTATATCTCTATCTCACCCCCTCCCTATATCTCTATCTCACCCTCCCCTATATCTCTATCCACCCCCTCCCTATATCTCTATCTCACCCCCTCCCTATATCTCTATCTCACCCCCTCCCTATATCTCTATCTCACCCCCTCCCCTATATCTCTATCTCACCCCTCCCTTATATCTCTATCTCACCCCTCCCTTATATTTCTATCCACCCCTCCCTATATCTCTATCTCACCCCTCCCTATATCTCTATCTCACCCCTCCCTATATCTCTATCTCACCCCTCCCCTATATCTCTATCTCACCCTCCTTATATCTCTATCTCACCTCCTCCCTTATATTTCTATCCACCCCTCCCTATATCTCTATCTCACCCCTCCCTTATATCACCCTCTCCCTATATCTCTATCTCACCCTCCCCTATATCTCTATCTCACCCTCCCCTTATATCTCTATCTCACCCCTCCCTTATATTTCTATCCACCCCTCCCTATATCTCTATCTCACCCCCCCTTATATCTCTATCTCACCCCTCCCTATATTTCTATCCACCCTCCCTATATCTCTATCTCACCCTCCCTATATCTCTATCTCACCCTCCCCTATATCTCTATCTCACCCCCTCCCCTATATCTCTATCTCACCCCTCCCTTATATCTCTATCTCACCCCTCCCTTATATTTCTATCTCACCCTCCCTATATCTCTATCTCACCCCTCCCTTATATCTATCTCACCCCCTCCCTTATATTTCTATCCACCCCTCCCTATATCTCTATCTCACCCCTCCCTTATATTTCTATCCACCCCTCCCTATATCTCTATCCACCCCCTCCCTATATCTCTATCTCACCCCCTCCCTATATCTCTATCTCACCCCCTCCCTATATCTCTATCTCACCCCTCCCTATATCTCTATCTCTCCCTATATCTCTCTCACCCCCTCCCTATATCTCTATCCACCCCTCCCTATATCTCTATCTCACCCCTCCCCTATATCTCTATCTCACCCCTCCCCCATATCTCTATCTCACCCCCTCCCCTATATCTCTATCTCACCCTCCCTTATATTTCTATCTCACCCCCTCCCTTATATTTCTATCTCACCCCCTCCCTATATCTCTATCTCACCCCTCCCTTATATTTCTATCTCACCCCCTCCCTATATCTCTATCTCACCCTCTCCCTATATCTCTATCCACCCCTCCCTATATCTCTATCCACCCCTCCCTATATCTCTATCTCACCCTCCCTATATCTCTATCTCACCCCCTCCCTATATCTCTATCTCACCCCCTCCTATATCTCTATCTCACCCCTCCCTATATCTCTATCTCACCCCTCCCTATATCTCTCTCACCCCTCCCTATATGTCTATCCACCCCCTCCCTATATCTCTATCTCACCCTCCCCCATATCTCTATCTCACCCTCCCCCATATCTCTATCTCACCCTCCCCCTATATTTCTATCCACCCCTCCCTTATATTTCTATCCACCCTCCCTATATCTCTATCTCACCCTCCCTTATATTTCTATCCACCCCTCCCTATGTCTCTATCTCTCCCCTCCTTATATTTCTATCCACCCCTCCCTATATCTCTATCTCACCCCTCCCTTATATTTCTATCCACCCCCTCCCTATATCTCTATCTCACCCTCCCTATATCTCTATCTCACCCCTCCCTTATATCTCTATCTCACCCCTCCCCCTATATCTCACCTCTCCCTTATATCTCTATCTCACCCTCCCCTATATCTCTATCTCACCCTCCCCTATATCTCTATCTCACCCTCCTTATATCTCTATCTCACCCCTCCCCTATATCTCTATCTCACCCCTCCCTATATCTCTATCTCACCCCTCCTTATATCTCTATCTCACCCTCCCTTATATTTCTATCCACCCCTCCCTATATCTCTATCTCACCCCCTCCCTATATCTCTATCTCACCCCTCCCTATATCTCTATCTCACCCCTCCCTTATATCTCTATCTCACCCCTCCCTTATATTTCTATCCACCCTCCCTATATCTCTATCTCACCCTCCCTTATATCTCTATCTCACCCCCTCCTTATATCTCTCTCACCCCCTCCCCTATATCTCTATCTCACCCCTCCCCTTATATCTCTATCTCACCCCCTCCCTTATATTTCTATCCACCCCTCCCTATATCTCTATCTCACCCCTCCCTTATATCTCTATCCACCCCTCCCTATATTTCTATCCACCCCCTCCCTATATCTCTATCTCACCCCCTCCCTATATCTCTATCTCACCCCTCCCCATATCTCTATCTCACCCCTCCCTATATCTCTATCTCACCCTCCCCTATATCTCTATCTCACCCTCCCCTATATCTCTATCTCACCCCTCCCTTATATCTCTATCTCACCCCTCCCTTATATTTCTATCTCACCCCTCCCTATATCTCTATCTCCCCCCCCCTATATCTCTATTTCACCCCTCCCTATATCTCTATCTCACCCCTCCCTATATCTCTATCTCACCCCCTCCCTATATCTCTATCTCACCCCCCTATATTATATTTCTATCCACCCCCTCCCTATATCTCTATCTCACCCCTCCCTATATCTCTATCTCACCCTCCCTATATCTCTATCTCACCCCTCCCCTATATCTCTATCTCATCCTTCCCCTATATCTATCTCACCCCTATATCTCTATCTCCCTCCCCCATATCTCTCTCTCACCCCTCCCCCTATATCTCACCCCTCCCCTATATCTCACCCCTCTCCCTATATCTCTATCTCACCCACCTCCCCTATATCTCTCTCACCCCCTCCCTTATATCTCTATCTCACCCTCCCCATATATCTCTCTCACCCCCTCCCCATATATCTCTCACCCACCTCCCTATATCTCTATCTCACCCCTCCCCCTATATCTCACCCCTCCCCTATATCTCACCCCCTCTCCCTATATCTCTCTCACCCACCTCCCCCTATATCTCTCTCATCCCAACCCTATATCTCACCCTCTCCCCTATATCTATATCTCACCCTCTCCCCTATATCTCTATCCACCCCTATATCTCTATCTCACCCCCTATATCTCTATCTCACCCCTATATCTCTAACCCCTATATCTCTATCTCACCCCTATATCTCTATCTCACCCCTCCCCTATATCTCACCCTTCCCCTATATCTCTATTTCACCCCTCCCCTATATCTCTATCTCACCCCTCCCTATATCTCTATCTCACCCATCTCCCTATATCTCTATCTCACCCCTCCCCTATATCTCTATTTCACCCCATCCCCTATTTCTATCTGACCCCCTCCCTATATCTCTATCTCACCCCCCCTATATCTCTATCTCCCCTCCCCTATATCTCTATATCACCCCTCCCTATATCTCTATCTTACCCCCTCCCCTATATCTCTATCTCGATTCCCCCCTCCCCTATATCTCTATATCACCCCCTCCCCTATATCTCTATCTTACCCCCTCCCTATATCTCTATCTCACCCCTCCCCCCTATATCTCTATCTCACCCCTCCCTATATCTCTATTTCACCTCCTCCCCTATATCTCTATCTCACCCATCTCCCCTATATCTCACCCCTCTATCTCACCCATCTCCCTAAATCTCTATTTCACCCTTCCCCCTATATCTCACCCATCTCCCTATATCTCTCTCACCCCCTCCCCCTATATCTCTATCCCTCTCTGCTCTCTCCACTCCTTCTCTTCCCCCTCCAGGTGGAGTCTAAGTCCAGCCCCCTGCTGATAACTGATGCCCTAGCAGGGCACGCCCACCAGCTGCAGGTGAGAGCCCAGGACGACATCAACCCAGACAGCCAGTGGAGTGACTGGAGCCCCCTACTGCAGGCTTGTCCATGGATTGGTGAGAATACCCTTGTGTCCCAAATGGAACCCTATTCCCTATATAGTACACTACTTTAGACCAGAACCCTATGGAACCCGATTCCCTATATGGTGCACTACTTTAGACCAGAACCCTATTCCCTATATAGTGCACTACTTTGAGCAGGACCCAGCAAACCGGGAACATTCCCAGAACATTAGCTAAGATTCCCATTAAGCGCTAGTTTGAGTTTTATCTAACAGTAGAATGATAACATCCCAAAAAACATTAAAATTATGTTTTTGATCACATATATATATATATAAATAAAATAAAGGTTTTATTCATGTTTTAAATTAAATATCCTTGGAATGTTTTCCTAATATTCACCAAAATTTTCCCAGCAAACCTAAAATGTTTCTATGATAGTTCCCAGAACATTCGTTAGGTTGCAGAAAATGTTCTTATAACATAAAAACTGTCCAGTCGTGCTGAAGATGATACAATGTTTACATAAAACATTCACCTAATGTTGCAAGAACGTTCCCAGAACACATTTAGTCTGTTCTATAAAGGTTCTCAGAACACATTTAGTCTGTTCTTATAAGGTTCTCAGAACACATTTAGTCTGTTCTATAAAGGTTCTCAGAACATATTTAGTCTATTCTTTAAAGGTTCTCAGAACACATTTAGTCTGTTCCTATAAGGTTCTCAGAACATATTTAGTCTGTTCTATAAAGGTTCTCAGAACACATTTAGTCTGTTCTTTAAAGGTTCTCAGAACACATTTAGTCTGTTTTATAAAGGTTCTCAGAACACATTTAGTATGTTCTTATAAGGTTCTCAGAACACATTTAGTCTGTTCTATAAAGGTCCTCAGAACACATTTAGTCTGTTCTATAAAGGTCCTCAGAACACATTTAGTCTGTTCTATAAAGGTTCTCAGAACACATTTAGTCTGTTCTATAAAGGTTCTCAGAACACATTTAGTCTGTTCTATAAAGGTTCTCAGAACACATTTAGTCTGTTCTTTAAAGGTCATCAGAACACATTTAGTCTGTTCTATAAAGGTTCTCAGAACACATTTAGTCTGTTCTATAAAGGTTCTCAGAACACATTTAGTCTGTTCTATAAAGGTTCTCAGAACACATTTAGTCTGTTCTATAAGGTTCTCAGAACACATTTAGTCTGTTCTATATAAGGTTCTCAGAACACATTTAGTCTGATCTTATAAGGTTCTCAGAACACATTTAGTCTGTTCTATAAAGGTTCTCAGAACACATTTAGTCTGTTCTATAAAGGTTCTCAGAACACATTTAGTCTGTTCCTATAAGGTTCTCAGAATGTTTCATTACATTGTGTTTACAGTTTGTAGGGAACATTGTGAGGACATCACAGAAGATGAACTGTCCAGTTGTGTGGATGATTATACAATCTTTATTTTAGGGTGCAACAAACATTCACCTGATGTTACAAGAACAGTGATGTTCTTTAAAAGTTCCTAAAACATGTATTTTGGATGTGGGAACATGGTGGGAATATGACAAGAGAGAGGTTCCCAGAACAGTACAACTGTCTGGTTGTGAGAGAGGTTCCCAGAACAGTACAACTGTCTGGTTGTGCTGGAATATGACAAGAGAGAGGTTCCCAGAACAGGTTCCCAGAACAGTACAACTGTCCGGTTGTGCTGGAATATGACAAGAGAGAGGTTCCCAGAACAGTACAACTGTCTGGTTGTGCTGGAATATGACAAGAGAGAGGTTCCCAGAACAGGTTCCCAGAACAGTGCAACTGTCTGGTTGTGCTGGAATATGACAAGAGAGAGGTTCCCAGAACAGGTTACCAGAACAGTACAACTGTCCGGTTGTGCTGGAATATGACAAGAGAGAGGTTACCAGAACAGGTTCCCAGAACAGTACAACTGTCTGGTTGTGCTGGAATATGACAAGAGAGAGGTTACCAGAACAGGTTCCCAGAACAGTGCAACTGTCTGGTTGTGCTGGAATATGACAAGAGAGGTTCCCAGAACAGGTTCCCAGAACAGTACAACTGTCTGGTTGTGCTGGAATATGACAAGAATGAGGTTCCCAGAACAGGTTCCCAGAACAGTACAACTGTCTGGTTGTGCTGTCATGTATCAGGGTGCACAAAACAGTCCTTTGATGTTGTAATATTGTTGACAGAACAGCTGGTCTAAGTTGTTTAACACTAGAACCTCCTGGCCTTTCAGCCTGTAACTTGTTAAAGAACGTTGAGAACATTACAGGGTGTCCCCTTTAGTATACGCATCAGATGCAAATCAACCCACAAGGTGTGCAAACATAATCACCCATGCTTGATAAATAGTGCATAGATGAAGAATATTTAGTGGAAATATATCCATTTAAAATATAACAACAATAGTTTGTTTGTTTAGATCTGTTCAAGGATATGTTTTGTATAATTGTACAAAGGCCTAGTGAAAAACGTAGGCCTAAAGCCAATGTTGTACACTTCCTGCCAATGACATTCTAACAGTCAAATAAAAACATTTCACGTATGATATCGGAAGAAAAATCATTAGTTGTCTTTATGAAGGTCTTACATAACATTAGAATACTAAAAAAAATATTATTTCAAATAATTTGATTTGATCTGGTGTGACCACCATTTGCCTCATGCAGCACGACACATCTCCTTCACATAGAGTTGATGAGGCTGTTGATTGTAGCCTGTGGAATGTCTTCCCACTCCTCTTCAATGGCTGTGCGAAGTTGCTGGATATTGGTGGGAACTGGAACACGCTGTCGTACACGTCGATCCAGAGCATCCCACACATGCTCAATGGGTCACATGTCTGGTGAGTATGCAGGCCATGGAGGAGTGTGTTGTCCTGGCACCACCTGGCCAGGTCTCTGACCTCGTCCCTATATGCTAACTCATCGTCACCGGTGATCAGGCCTACCACCGTTGTGTTGTCAGCAAACTTAATGATGGTGTTGGAGTTGTGCTTGGCCATGCAGTCGTGGGTGAACAGGGAGTACAGGAGGGGACTGAGCACGCACCCCTGAGGGGCCCTTGTGTTGAGGATCAGAATGGCAGATGTGGTGTTCCCTACCCTTACCACCTGGGGGCGGCCCGTCAGGAAGCCCAGGATCCAGTTGCAGAGAGAGGTGTTTAGAGAGGTGTTTAGTCCCAGGGTCCTTAGCTTAGCAATGAGCTTTGAGGTCACTATGGTGTTGAAGTCTGAGCTGTAGTCAATGAACAGCATTCTCACAAAGGTGTTCCTTTTGTCCAAGTGGGAAAGTGTGATTGATATTGCGTAATCTGTGGATCTGTTTGGGTGGAATGTGAATTGGAGTGAGTCTAGGGTTTCAGCTAAAAAGTACATGTAGTATGCCACTGATTTGTATCTGCAACAAGTCATATTTTCTTCATGTACATTATTTAATATTCACATGAAAATCTGTCGCCAATTGGATGGAAACCTAGTTAGTGATCATATTTTCTGGCGATATGCATACCTGGAGACATTTGTAATTTAACACATTTTTCTCCTATTTTTCTGCCGGTCCAGTCCAGGGTACATTGCGTACTGCTGCCCAGTGGCTCCCCCCTTGCCAGGGAGGGCTATCCAGGTGACTTTGGCTGTGTCCCAATCCAAAGGCAGCTGTCTGCTGCATCACTTGACATTCCACCAAGCACCAGATGTTTGTTTACATTGTAGAGGAACTACTGATAACAATTAAGTGAACAACTATCCCAACATGGACATATCACCAATGACAAGTAATAGATTCCATCTCCTTTTTACCTGTTAATGAATGAAGGTATAGTGTCCTCCTCTCAACATTGCCTGGTCTGCTGCTCCATCGTTGTGGACACTGATACGTAGACTATGTGACATTTTAAATGTATTTCAGTGTTCTATGTCTTATGTCATGTTTCATGACCCCAGGAAGAGTAGTTGGTAATCTTGCTTGTTTGTAGGTGACCAAATACTTATTTTCCAACATAATTTGCAAATAAATTCATTAAAAATCCTACAATGTGATTTCCTGGATTTTTTCTTCTCATTTTGTCTGTCATAGTTGAAGTGTACCTATGATGAAAATTACAGGCCTCTCTCATCTTTTTAAGTGGGAGAACTTGCACCATTGGTGGCTGACTAAATACTTTTTTGCCCCACTGTATCTGTAAATCGCAACTCACAGATATGTGAGGCCTCTCTGAACTCAATAAAACTCACAGATATATGAGGCCTCTCTGAACTCAATACAACTCACAGATATGTGAGGCCTCTCTGAACTCAATACAACTCACAGATACACTACCATTCAAAAGTTTGGAGTCAGTTAGACATGTCCTTGTTTTTGTCCATTAAAATAACATCAAATTGATCAGAAATACAGTGTAGACATTGTTCATGTTGTAAATGACTATTGTAGCTGGAAAAGTCAGATTTTATTATGGAATATCTACATAGGCGTACAGAGGCCCATTATCAGCAACCATCACTCCTGTGTTCCAATGGCACGTTGTGTTAGCTAATCCAAGTTTATCATTTTAAAAGGATAATTAATCATTAGAAAACCCTTTTGCAATTACAGTGGGGAGACGAGTATTTGATAAACTCTCGATTTTGCACGTTTTCCTACTTACAAAGCATGTAGAGGTCTAATTTTTATCATAGGTACACTTCAACTGTGAGAGACGGAATCTAAAACAAAAATCCAGAAAATCACATTGTATGATTTTTAAGTAATTAATTTGCATTTTATTGCATGACATTAGTATTTGATCACCTACCAACCAGTAAGAATTCCGGCTCTCACAGCCCTCCTGTTCTCCACTCATTACCTGTTTGAACTCGTTACCTGTATAAAATACACCTGTCCACACACTCAATCAAACAGACTCCAACCTCTCCACAATGGCCAAGACAAGAGGGCTGTGTAAGGACATCAGGGATACAATTGTTGACCTGCACAAGGCTGGGATGGGCTACAGGACAATAGGCAAGCAGCTTGGTGAGAAGGCAACAACTGTTGGCGCAATTATTAGAAAATGGAATAAGTTCAAGATGACGGTCAATCACCCTCGGTCTGGGGCTCCATGCAAGATCTCACCTCGTGGGGCATCAATGATCATGAGGAAGGTGAGGGATCAGCCCAGAACTACACGACAGGACCTGGTCAATGACCTGAAGAGAGCTGGGACAACAGTCTCAAAGAAAACCATTAGTAACACACTACGTCGTCATGGATTAAAATCCTGCAGCGCACGCAAGGTCCCCCTGCTCAAGCCAGAGCATGTCCAGGCCCGTCTGAAGTTTGCCAATGACCATCTGGAGGATCCAGAGGAGGAATGGGAGAAGGTCATGTGGTCTGATGAGACAAAAATAGAGCTTTTTGGTCTAAACTCCACTCACCATGTTTGGAAGAAGAAGAAGGATGAGTACAACCCCAAGAACACCATCCCAACCGTGAAGCATGGAGGTGGAAATTACATTTACATTTATGTCATTTAGCAGACGCTCTTATCCAGAGCGACTTACAAATTGGAAATATCATTCTTTGGGGATGCTTTTCTGTAAAGGGGACAGGACGACTGCACTGTATTGAGGGGAGGATGGATGGGGCCATGTATCGCTAGATCTTGGCCAACAACCTCCTTCCCTCAGTAAGAGCATTGAAGATGGGTCATGGTTGGGTCTTCCAGCATGACAACGACCCGAAACAGACAGCCAGGGCAACTAAGAAGTGGATCCGTAAGAACCATCTCAAGGTCCTGGAGTGGCCTAGCCAGTCTCCAGACCTGAACCCAATAGAACATCTTTGGAGGGAGCTGAAAGTCCGTATTGCCGAGCGACAGCCCCGAAACCTGAAGGATCTGGAGAAGGTCTGTATGGAGGAGTGGGCCAAAATCCCTGCTGCAGTGTGTGCAAACCTGGTGAAGAACTACAGGAAACGTATGATCTCTGTAATTGCAAACAAAGGTTTCTGTACCAAATATTAAGTTCTGCTTTTCTGATTATCAAATACTCAAAACACATGCTTTGTAAGTAGGAAAACCTGCACAATCAGCAGTGTATCAAATACTTGTTCTCCCCATTGTATGTTAGCACAGCTGAAAACTGTTGCACTGAATAAAGAAGCAATACAACTGGCCTTTAGACTAGTTGAGTATCTGGAGCATCAGCATTTGTGGGTTCGATTACAGGCTCAAAATGGCCAGAAACAAATACATTTCTCCTGAAACTCGTCAGTCTATTCTTGTTCTGAGAAATGAAGGCTATTCCATGCGAGAAATTGCCAAGAAACTGAAGATCTCGTACAATGTTGTGTACTACTTTCACAGAACTGCTCAAACTGCCTAGGCAAGAGGACAAGTACATTAGAGTGTCTAGTTTGAGAAACGGACGCCTCACAAGTCCTCAACTGGCAGCTTCATTAAATAGTGCCCACAAAACACCAGTCTCAACGTCAACAGTGAAGAGGCGACTCTGGGAAGCTGGCTTTCTAGGCAGAGTTCCTCTGTCCATTGTCTGTGTTCTTTTGCCCAACTTAATATTTTATTTTTATTGGCCAGTCTGAGATATGGCTTTTTCTTTGTAAATCTGCCTAGAAGGCCAGCATCCCGGAGTCACCTCTTCACTGGTGACGTTGAGACCAATGTTTTCCGGGTACTATTTAATGAAGCTGCCAATAAATGTTTTAGGAATATCTAAAGAACGTAAAACATGTGTTCTGGGAACGTTCTTGTAACATCAGGTGAATGTTTGTTGCACCCTAAAATAAAGATTGTATAATCATCCACACAACTGGACTGTTCATCTTCTGTGATGTCCTCACAATGTTCCCTACAAACTGTAAACACAATGTAATGAAACATTCTGAGAACCTTATAAGAACAGACTAAATGTGTTCTGAGGACCTTATAAGAACAGACTAAATGTGTTCTGAGAACCTTATAAGAACAGACTAAATGTGTTCTGAGAACCTTATAGAACAGACTAAATGTGTTCTGAGAACCTTATAAGAACAGACTAAATGTGTTCTGAGAACCTTATAAGAACAGACTAAATGTGTTCTGAGAACCTTATAAGATCAGACTAAATGTGTTCTGAGAACCTTTATAGAACAGACTAAATGTGTTCTGAGGACCTTTATAGAACAGACTAAATGTGTTCTGAGAACCTTTATAGAACAGACTAAATGTGTTCTGAGAACCTTTATAGAACAGACTAAATGTGTTCTGAGAACCTTATAAGAACAGACTAAATGTGTTCTGAGAACCTTATAAGAACAGACTAAATGTGTTCTGAGAACCTTTATAGAACAGACTAAATGTGTTCTGAGAACCTTATAAGAACAGACTAAATGTGTTCTGAGAACCTTTATAAGAACAGACTAAATGTGTTCTGAGAACCTTTATAGAACAGACTAAATGTGTTCTGAGAACCTTTAAGAACAGACTAAATGTGTTCTGAGAACCTTTATAGAACAGACTAAATGTGTTCTGAGAACCTTTATAGAACAGACTAAATGTGTTCTGAGAACCTTTATAGAACAGACTAAATGTGTTCTGAGAACCTTTATAGAACAGACTACATGTGTTCTGAGGACCTTATAAGATCAGACTAAATGTGTTCTGAGAACCTTTATAGAACAGACTAAATGTGTTCTGAGGACCTTTATAGAACAGACTAAATGTGTTCTGAGGACCTTTATAGAACAGACTAAATGTGTTCTGAGAACCTTTATAGAACAGACTAAATGTGTTCTGAGGACCTTTATAGAACAGACTAAATGTGTTCTGAGGACCTTTATAGAACAGACTAAATGTGTTCTGAGAACCTTTATAGAACAGACTAAATGTGTTCTGAGGACCTTTATAGAACAGACTAAATGTGTTCTGAGGACCTTTATAGAACAGACTAAATGTGTTCTGAGGACCTTTATAGAACAGACTAAATGTGTTCTGAGAACCTTTATAGAACAGACTAAATGTGTTCTGAGAACCTTTATAGAACAGACTAAATGTGTTCTGAGGACCTTATAAGATCAGACTAAATGTGTTCTGAGAACCTTTATAGAACAGACTAAATGTGTTCTGAGAACCTTTATAGAACAGACTAAATGTGTTCTGAGAACATTCTTGCAACATTAGGTGAATATTTTATATAAACATTGTATCATCATCAGTTTTTTGTGTTATGAGAACATTTGCCTCAACCTAACGAATGTTCTGGGAACTATCACAGAACCAGTGTTGGTTTGCTGGGCTGCATGGTGATTTCCTTTACTTTAGACATTGTCTACAACTGGACCTTTATTAAACCCAGCACAGCGGTTGAATAGACTCTACTTTCTCACTACAGTTACTTGGTCTGAGGTGTTGTTAACAGGTCTAGTCTTTGTAAATCCTACAGGTAGTACTGCCGAGCCTACTGAAGAAACATTCCCTGTCGACTACAACGACACGGACGCAGACGCCTCTACAGCCAACACCAAGTCAGAGAGTAAGTATGCCTTGTCTGAGCCAGAACGTCACATAGAGCAGGAGTCTATCTCCTGTTTCTGTATCAGTTAGCCTTGTCTGAGCCAGAGCAGCGTGATGTACAGGACACCCCCTGGACAGGACACTAGTCAGTTAGCCTGGTCTGAACCAGAGCAGCTTGATGTACAGGACACCCCCTGGACAGGACACTAGTCAGTTAGCCTGGTCTGAACCAGAGCAGCGTGATGTACAGGACACCCCCTGGACAGGACACTAGTCAGTTAGCCTAGTCTGAACCAGAGCAGCTTGATGTACAGGACACTAGTCAGTTAGCCTGGTCTGAGCCAGAGCAGCGTGATGTACAGGACACCCCCTGGACAGGACACTAGTCAGTTAGCCTGGTCTGAACCAGAGCAGCGTGATGTACAGGACACCCCCTGGACAGGACACTAGTCAGTTAGCCTGGTCTGAGCCAGAGCAGCATGATGTACAGGACACTAGTCAGTTAGCCTGGTCTGAACCAGAGCAGCGTGATGTACAGGACACTAGTCAGTTAGCCTGGTCTGAACCAGAGCAGCATGATGTACAGGACACCCCCTGGACAGGACACTAGTCAGTTAGCCTGGTCTGAGCCAGAGCAGCGTGATGTACAGGACACTAGTCAGTTAGCCTGGTCTGAACCAGAGCAGCGTGATGTACAGGACACTAGTCAGTTAGCCTGGTCTGAACCAGAGCAGCGTGATGTACAGGACACCCCCTGGACAGGACACTAGTCAGTTAGCCTGGTCTGAGCCAGAGCAGCTTGATGTACAGGACACCCCCTGGACAGGACACTAGTCAGTTAGCCTGGTCTGAACCAGAGCAGCGTGATGTACAGGACACCCCCTGGACAGGACACTAGTCAGTTAGCCTGGTCTGAACCAGAGCAGCGTGATGTACAGGACACTAGTCAGTTAGCCTGGTCTGAGCCAGAGCAGCTTGATGTACAGGACACCCCCTGGACAGGACACTAGTCAGTTAGCCTGGTCTGAACCAGAGCAGCGTGATGTACAGGACACCCCCTGGACAGGACACTAGTCAGTTAGCCTGGTCTGAGCCAGAGCAGCGTGATGTACAGGACACTAGTCAGTTAGCCTAGTCTGAGCCAGGGCAGCTTGATGTACAGGACACCCCCTGGACAGGACACTAGTCAGTTAGCCTGGTCTGAGCCAGAGCAGTGTGATGTACAGGACACTAGTCAGTTAGCCTGGTCTGAGCAGCTTGATGTACAGGACACTAGTCAGTTAGCCTGGTCTGAGCCAGAGCAGCTTGATGTACAGGACACCCCCTGGACAGGACACTAGTCAGTTAGCCTGGTCTGAGCCAGAGCAGCGTGATGTACAGGACACTAGTCAGTGAGCCTGGTCTGAGCCAGAGCGGCTTGATGTACAGGACACCCCCTGGACAGGACACTAGTCAGTTAGCCTGGTCTGAGCCAGAGCAGCGTGATGTACAGGACACTAGTCAGTTAGCCTAGTCTGAACCAGAGCAGCGTGATGTACAGGACACCCCCTGGACAGGACACTAGTCAGTTAGCCTGGTCTGAGCAGCTTGATGTACAGGACACTAGTCAGTTAGCCTGGTCTGAGCCAGAGCAGCTTGATGTACAGGACACCCCCTGGACAGGACACTAGTCAGTTAGCCTGGTCTGAGCAGCTTGATGTATAGGACACTAGTCAGTTAGCCTGGTCTGAACCAGAAGCCAGGACACCCCTGGCAGGCGTGATGTCTGAACCAGAGCACAGGACACCCCTGGACAGGACACTAGTCAGTTAGCCTGGTCTGAACCAGAGCAGCGTGATGTACAGGACACCCCCTGGACAGGACACTAGTCAGTTAGCCTGGTCTGAACCAGAGCAGCGTGATGTACAGGACACCCCCTGGACAGGACACTAGTCAGTTAGCCTGGTCTGAGCCAGAGCAGCGTGATGTACAGGACACTAGTCAGTTAGCCTGGTCTGAGCCAGAGCAGCTTGATGTACAGGACACCCCCTGGACAGGACACTAGTCAGTTAGCCTGGTCTGAGCCAGAGCAGTGTGATGTACAGGACAGCCCCCTGATGTACAGGACACTAGTCAGTTAGCCTGGTCTGAGCCAGAGCAGCTTGATGTACAGGACACCCCCTGGACAGGACACTAGTCAGTTAGCCTGGTCTGAGCCAGAGCAGCGTGATGTACAGGACACTAGTCAGTTAGCCTGGTCTGAGCCAGAGCAGCTTGATGTACAGGACACCCCCTGGACAGGACACTAGTCAGTTAGCCTGGTCTGAGCCAGAGCAGCGTGATGTACAGGACACTAGTCAGTTAGCCTGGTCTGAGCCAGAGCAGCGTGATGTACAGGACACCCCCTGGACAGGACACTAGTCAGTTAGCCTGGTCTGAGCCAGTTAGCCTGGTCAGCAGTGATGTACAGGACACTAGTCAGTTAGCCTGGTCTGAGCCAGAGCAGCTTGATGTACAGGACACCCCCTGGACAGGACACTAGTCAGTTAGCCTGGTCTGAGCAGCTTGATGTATAGGACACTAGTCAGTTAGCCTGGTCTGAGCCAGAGCAGCGTGATGTACAGGACACCCCCTGGACAGGACACTAGTCAGTTAGCCTGGTCTGAACCAGAGCAGCGTGATGTACAGGACACCCCCTGGACAGGACACTAGTCAGTTAGCCTGGTCTGAGCCAGAGCAGCGTGATGTACAGGACACCCCCTGGACAGGACACTAGTCAGTTAGCCTGGTCTGAACCAGAGCAGCGTGATGTACAGGACACCCCCTGGACAGGACACTAGTCAGTTAGCCTGGTCTGAACCAGAGCAGCGTGATGTACAGGACACCCCTGGACAGGACACTAGTCAGTTAGCCTGGTCTGAGCCAGAGCAGCTTGATGTACAGGACACCCCTGGACAGGACACTAGTCAGTTAGCCTGGTCTGAACCAGAGCAGCTTGATGTACAGGACACCCCTGGACAGGACACTAGTCAGTTAGCCTGGTCTGAGCCAGAGCAGCGTGATGTACAGGACACTAGTCAGTTAGCCTGGTCTGAGCCAGGGCAGCTTGACACCCCCTGTACAGGACACTAGTCAGCCTTAGCCTGGTCTGAGCCAGAGCAGCTTGATGTACAGGACACTAGTCCTGGTCTGGACAGGACACTAGTCAGTTAGCCTGGTCTGAGCCAGAGCAGCGTGATGTACAGGACACCCCTGGACAGGACACTAGTCAGTTAGCCTAGTCTGAACCAGAGCAGCGTGATGTACAGGACACCCCTGGACAGGACACTAGTCAGTTAGCCTGGTCTGAGCCAGAGCAGCTTGATGTACAGGACACCCCCTGGAGTCAGCCTGGTCCCTGGACAGGACACTAGTCAGTTAGCCTGGTCTGAGCCAGAGCAGCTTGATGTACAGGACACCCCCTGGACAGGACACTAGTCAGTTAGCCTGGTCTGAACCAGAGCAGCGTGATGTACAGGACACTAGTCAGTTAGCCTGGTCTGAACCAGAGCAGCGTGATGTACAGGACACTAGTCAGTTAGCCTAGTCTGAACCAGAGCAGCGTGATGTACAGGACACCCCCTGGACAGGACACTAGTCAGTTAGCCTGGTCTGAGCCAGAGCAGCGTGATGTACAGGACACCCCCTGGACAGGACACTAGTCAGTTAGCCTGGTCTGAGCCAGAGCAGCGTGATGTACAGGACACTAGTCAGTTAGCCTGGTCTGAGCCAGAGCAGCTTGATGTACAGGACACTAGTCAGTTAGCCTGGTCTGAGCCAGAGCAGCGTGATGTACAGGACACCCCCTGGACAGGACACTAGTCAGTTAGCCTGGTCTGAGCAGCTTGATGTACAGGACACTAGTCAGTTATCCTGGTCTGAGCCAGAGCAGCTTGATGTACAGGACACCCCCTGGACAGGACACTAGTCAGTTAGCCTGGTCTGAGCCAGAGCAGCGTGATGGACAGGACACTAGTCAGTTAGCCTAGTCTGAGCCAGAGCAGCATGATGTACAGGACACCCCCTGGACAGGACACTAGTCAGTTAGCCTGGTCTGAGCCAGAGCAGCGTGATGTACAGGACACTAGTCAGTTAGCCTGGTCTGAACCAGAGCAGTGTGATGTACAGGACACCCCCTGGACAGGACACTAGTCAGTTAGCCTGGTCTGAGCCAGAGCAGCGTGATGGACAGGACACTAGTCAGTTAGCCTGGTCTGAACCAGAGCAGCGTGATGTACAGGACACCCCCTGGACAGGACACTAGTCAGTTAGCCTGGTCTGAGCAGCTTGATGTACAGGACACTAGTCAGTTAGCCTGGTCTGAGCCAGAGCAGCGTGATGACACCCCTGGACAGGACACTAGTCAGTTAGCCTGGTCAGCCCCTGGACAGGACACTAGTCAGTTAGCCTAGTCTGAACCAGAGCAGCGTGATGTACAGGACACCCCCTGGACAGGACACTAGTCAGTTAGCCTAGTCTGAACCAGAGCAGCTTGATGTACAGGACACTAGTCAGTTAGCCTGGTCTGAGCCAGAGCAGCTTGATGTACAGGACACCCCCTGGACTGGACACACCCTGGTCTTGATGTGCGTCGTTGCTCCTCTTTCTACCTGCTGGATTCTCTTTCTGTTTTCAATGGCAGAGAGTGCTGAGTAGGGAGAGAGGGAGAGAGAGAGAGAGAGGGAGAGAGAGAGAGAGAGAGAGAGGGAGGAGAGAGGGAGAGAGAGAGAGAGAGAGAGAGAGAGAGAGAGAGAAAGAGCTTTGATTAAATATTTAGTATCAGATCTCTGCTGTCCTGCCAGATGTTTTTTTTATCTGCTGTTGCCAGATGTCCTCCATCTTGTGGAAATACAGTTGTTTTATTTTATTTCATCACACAAACATTGTACAGAACAGAACACAACTATGAGCATGAAAGGTTCAACTTCCACAGTCCACATGTCTGATGTGTCTCGGTAACATTCATGTTTGTGTTAAGTTAAAACTGGATGAAGAGACAAACCTTTCAACTCATCTAGTTAACAGGACACACATACATTACTTCAGTCTCTCTCTATATATACATCAGTATCTCTCTATACATCAGTCTCTCTATATACACCAGTCTCTATATACTTCAGTCTCTATATACTTCAGTCTCTATATACATCAGTCTCTATATACACCAGTCTCTCTATATACATCAGTCTCTATATATACATCAGTCTCTATATACATCAGTCTCTATATACACCGGTCTCTCTATATACACCAGTCTCTCTATATACACCAGTCTCTCTATATACACCAGTCTCTCTCTATACACCAGTCTCTCTATATACACCAGTCTCTATATACACCAGTCTAGATATACTGCAGTCTCTCTATATACACCAGTCTCACTGTATATGTCAGTCTCTATATATATATCAGTCTCTATACACCAGTCTCTCTATATACATCAGTCTCTCTATACACCAGTCTCTATATAAACCAGTCTCTATATACACCAGTCTCTGTATACTCCAGTCTCTCTATATACATCAGTCTCTCTATACATCAGTCTCTCTCTATACACCAGTCTCTATATACATCAGTCTCTCTATACACCAGTCTCTATATACACCAGTCTCTCTATACACCAGTCTCTATATACATCAGTCTCTATATACATCAGTCTCTCTCTCTGTATACTTCAGTCTCTCTATATACACCTGTCTCTATATACACCAGTCTCTCTATACACCAGTCTCTATATACACCAGTCTCTCTCTGTATACTTCAGTCTCTCTATATACATCAGTCTCTCTATATACACCTGTCTCTATATACACCAGTCTCTATATACACCAGTCTCTCTGTATACATCAGTTCCTCTATATACATATGTCCCTATATACATCAGTCTCTCTCTCTATAAATCAGTCTCTCTCTGTATACATCAGTCTCTCTCTCTATAAATCAGTCTCTCTCTGTATACATCAGTCTCTCTCTCTGTATATTTCAGTGTCTCTATATACATCAGTCTCTCTATATACACCAGTCTCTCTATACACCAGTCTCTATATACACCAGTCTCTATATACATCAGTTCCTCTATATACATCAGTCTCTCTATATACACCTGTCTCTATATACACCAGTCTCTATATACATCAGTCTCTCTATACATCAGTCTCTATATACATCAGTTCCTCTATATACACCAGTCTCTCTATATACATCAGTCTCTCTATATACACCAGTCTCTATATACACCAGTCTCTATATATACATCCGTTTTTCTATATACATCAGTCTCTCTCTATACATCGGTCTCTCTCTATACATCAGTCTCTCTATATACATCAGTCTCTCTATATACACCAGTATCTCTATATACACCAGTATCTCTATACATCAGTCTCTCTATATACATCAGTCTCTCTCTATACATCAGTCTCTCTATACATCAGTCTCTATATACACCAGTATCTCTATCCATCAGTCTCTATATACATCAGTCTCTCTCTATCCATCAGTCTCTCTCTATACATCAGTCTCTATATAAATCAGTCTCTCTCTATACATCAGTCTCTATATACATCAGTCTCTCTCTATACATCAGTCTATATATGATTCAGTCTCTATATATACACCAGTCTCTATATACATCAGTCTCTCTATATACATCAGTTCCTCTATATACATCAGTCTCTATATACATCAGTCTCTCTCTATACATCAGTCTATATATGCTTCAGTCTCTATATATACACCAGTCTCTATATACATCAGTCTCTCTCTATACATCAGTCTCTCTCTATACATCAGTCTCTCTATACATCGTGTCTCTCTCTATACATCGTGTCTCTATATACATCAGTCTCTCTCTACACACCAGTCTCTCTCTGTCCATCAGTCTCTCTCTGTCCATCAGTCTCTCTCTGTCCATCAGTCTCTCTCTATACATCAGTCTCTATATACACCAGTCTCTCTCTATACACCAGTCTCTCTCTATACATCAGTCTCTCTATACATCGTGTCTCTCTCTATACATTGTGTCTCTATATACATCAGTCTCTCTCTACACACCAGTCTCTCTCTGTCCATCAGTCTCTCTCTGTCCATCAGTCTCTCTCTGTCCATCAGTCTCTCTCTATACATCAGTCTCTATATACACCAGTCTCTCTCTATACACCAGTCTCTCTCTATACATCAGTCTCTCTATACATCGTGTCTCTCTCTATACACCAGTCTCTCTATACACCAGTCTCTCTCTATACATCAGTCTCTCTATACATCGTGTCTCTCTCTACACACCAGTCTCTCTCTGTCCATCAGTCTCTCTCTGTCCATCAGTCTCTCTATATACATCAGTCTCTCTCTATACACCAGTCTCTATATACACCAGTCTCTCTATATACACCAGTCTCTCTCTATACACCAGTCTCTCTCTATACATCAGTCTCTCTATACACCAGTCTCTCTATATACACCAGTCTCTCTCTATACACCAGTCTCTCTCTATACATCAGTCTCTCTATACATCGTGTCTCTATATACATCAGTCTCTCTATATACATCGGTCTCTCTATACACCGGTCTCTCTATACACCAGTCTCTCTCTATACATCAGTCTCTCTCTATACACCAGTCTCTATATACATCAGTGTCTCTATATGCATCAGTCTCTCTATACACCAGTCTCTGTATTTATCAGTCTCTCTCTATCCATCAGTCTCTCTCTATCCACCAGTCTCTATATACATCAGTCTCTCTCTATAAATCAGTCTCTACATATACATCAGTCTCTCTATACATCAGTCTCTCTATACATCAGTCTCTCTCTATACATCAGTCTCTATATACACCAGTCTCTATATACACCAGTCTCTCTCTATACATCAGTCTCTCATATACATCAGTCTCTCTATATACATCAGTCTCTATATACATCAGTCTCTATATACATCAGTCTCTATACATCAGTCTCTCTCTATACATCAGTCTCTACATATACATCAGTCTCTCTATACATCAGTCTCTCTCTATACATCAGTCTCTCTCTATACATCAGTCTCTCTCTATACATCAGTGTATCTATATACATCAGTCTCTCTCTATACATCAGTCTCTATATACACCAGTCTCTATATACACCAGTCTCTCTCTATACATCAGTCTCTACATATACATCAGTCTCTCTCTATACATCAGTCTCTATATACACCAGTCTCTATATACATCAGTCTCTATACACCAGTCTCTCTCTATACATCAGTCTCTACATATACATCAGTCTCTCTATATACATCAGTCTCTCTATACATCAGTCTCTCTCTATACATCAGTGTATCTATATACATCAGTCTCTATATACATCAGTCTCTCTATACATCAGTGTATCTATATACACCAGTCTCTATATACACCAGTCTCTCTCTATACATCAGTCTCTCTCTATACATCAGTCTCTCTCTATAAATCAGTCTCTACATATACATCAGTCTCTCTCTATACATCAGTCTCTCTATATACACCAGTCTCTCTATATACACCAGTCTCTCTCTATACACCAGTCTCTCTATATACACCAGTCTCTCTATATACATCAGTCTCTCTATATACATCAGTCTCTCTATATACACCAGTCTCTCTCTATACATCAGTCTCTCTATATACACCAGTCTCTCTACACCAGTCTCTCTATACACCAGTCTCTCTATACACCACACCAGTCTCTCTATATACACCAGTCTCTCTATATACATCAGTCTCTCTATATACATCAGTCGCTCTATATACATCAGTCTCTCTCTGTCCATCAGTCTCTCTATATACATCAGTCTCTCTCTGTCCATCAGTCTCTCTATATACATTGTGTCTCTCTCTATACATCATGTCTCTCTCTATACACCAGTCTCTCTCTGTCCATCAGTCTCTCTATATACATCAGTCTCTCTCTGTCCATCAGTCTCTCTCTATACATCCGTCTCTATATACACCAGTCTCTCTCTATACATCAGTCTCTCTATCCATCAGTCTCTCTCTATACATCATGTCTCTCTCTATCCATCAGTCTCTCTCTATACACCAGTCTCTATATATACATCAGTCTCTCTCTATACATCAGTCTCTCTCTATACACCAGTCTCTCTCTATACATCAGTCTCTATACACCAGTCTCTCTCTATACATCAGTCTCTCTCTATACATCAGTCTCTCTATATACATCAGTCTCTCTATATACATCAGTCTCTCTATATACATCAGTCTCTATACACCAGTCTCTCTCTATACACCAGTCTCTATATATACATCAGTCTCTCTCTATACATCAGTCTCTATATATACATCGTGTCTCTCTCTATACATCAGTCTCTCTCTATACATCAGTCTCTCTCTGTCCATCAGTCTCTCTCTATCCATCAGTCTCTCTCTATACACCAGTCTCTCTCTATACATCAGTCTCTCTATACATCAGTCTCTCTCTATACATCAGTCTCTCTCTATACATCAGTCTCTCTATACATCAGTCTCTCTCTATACATCAGTCTCTCTATACATCAGTCTCTCTCTATACATCAGTCTCTCTCTATACATCAGTCTCTCTCTATACACCAGTCTCTCTCTATACACCAGTCTCTATATATACATCAGTCTCTCTCTACATCAGTCTCTCTCTATACACCAGTCTCTCTCTATACATCAGTCTCTCTCTATACACCAGTCTCTATATATACATCAGTCTCTCTCTATACATCAGTCTCTCTCTATACACCAGTCTCTCTCTATACATCAGTCTCTATACACCAGTCTCTCTCTATACATCAGTCTCTCTATATACATCAGTCTCTCTATATACATCAGTCTCTCTCTATACATCAGTCTCTATACATCAGTCTCTCTCTATACACCAGTCTCTATATATACATCAGTCTCTCTCTATACATCAGTCTCTATATATACATCGTGTCTCTCTCTATACATCAGTCTCTCTCTATACATCAGTCTCTCTCTATACACCAGTCTCTCTCTATACATCAGTCTCTCTATACATCAGTCTCTCTCTATACATCAGTCTCTCTCTATACATCAGTCTCTCTCTATACATCAGTCTCTCTCTATATACATCAGTCTCTCTCTATACACCAGTCTCTCTCTATACATCAGTCTCTCTATACATCAGTCTCTCTCTATACATCAGTCTCTCTCTATACATCAGTCTCTCTCTATACACCAGTCTCTCTATACATCAGTCTCTCTCTATACATCAGTCTCTCTATACATCAGTCTCTCTCTATACATCAGTCTCTCTATATACACCAGTCTCTCTCTATACATCAAAAAAGGTTTTAACAAATCAAAATATATTTTAAATTGGAGATTCTTCAAAGTCTTCACCCTTTGCCTTGATGACAGCTTTGCACATTCTTTGCATTCTCTCAAACAGCTTCACCTGGAATGCTTTTCCAAAAATCTTTGTCTGGTACTGTACTTCAGTCATTATTTTTCAACCACAGATTTAACTCTTCAACCACAGATGTAACTGTTCTAGTAATCATTTGTAATGAAAATACATTTCATTTGTAAAGTTTCACACCGAAATGCGCTTAAGAAAATAATACACTAATAATAATAATAAAAAAACAAATCCAAAACACAGAACATCGTACACCATGTCGTCTGATCCAGTGGAGAACAGAATGTATTCTAGAACTGTTTTCTCTCTTCGTCTGATCCAGTGGAGAACAGAATGTATTCTAGAACTGTTTTCTCTCTTCGTCTGATCCAGTGGAGAACAGAATGTATTCTAGAACTGTTTTCTCTCTTCGTCTGATCCAGTGGAGAACAGAATGTATTCTAGAACTGTTTTCTCTCTTCTGTCTACTCTAGACTCAGAAGATGATGGTGGCAGTCTGCTGATTCTACTGGCCCTGTTCGCTGGTATCATCCTGGCCCTGGTGTCCTCTCTATCGGTCCTCATGTGGTGAGATAGTATACCATTTATCTGGTCCTGGTGTCCTCTCTATCGGTCCTCATGTGGTGAGATAGTATACCATTTATCTGGTCCTGGTGTCCTCTCTATCGGTCCTCATCTGGTGAGATAGTATACCATTTATCTGGTCCTGGTGTCCTCTCTATCGGTCCTCATGTGGTGAGATAGTATACCATTTATCTGGTCCTGGTGTCCTCTCTATCGGTCCTCATCTGGTGAGATAATATACCATTTATCTGGTCCTGGTGTCCTCTATCTCATATAATAAGATCCTTATACCTGTTATCCTAGTCTAAATCACACACACTGTAATACACAGTTTCTATAGCAAGTGAATTTAAACATTTATTCACATGTAAATATTAATCTTATTTTGTTTTTATTATAGGGTGAGGCAACGGAGGCGGGACAATGTGACAAAACAGGAACTAACCTCAATGGTGAAGATGAAGTCCATGCCAATCTAAAGTGAGCAAGCCTTGACCTCTAACCTCTAAACCTTATCACTGACCTCTAAACTCTAACCCTTAACACTGACCTCTAACCCTTATTACTGAACTCTAACCTATCATCCTTATCACTGACCTCTAACCTATAACCCTTATCACTGACCTCTAACCCTTATCACTGACCTCTAACCTCTAAAAAGAGTGCTCGCAATTTCAACCAACCACGGCACATTTACCATGTAATAGGGTTGAATCAAGCCATACCACTAGATCACCTGTAGTCCACACACAGAGACACGTACAATGCTCTCCCTCGCCCTCCATTTGGCAAATCTGACCATAACTCCATCCTCCTGATTCCCGCTAACAAGTAAAAACTCAAACAGGAAGTACCAGTGACGTGTTCAATATGAAACAGATGCTAAGCTACAGGACTGTTTCGCTACAACAGACAGGAATACGGGATTCGTCTGATGGCATTGAGGAGTATATGTGCATTAATGACGTCGTCCCCACAGTGACTGTACGTACATATCCCAACCAGAAGCCATGGATTACAGGCAACATCCTCACTGAGCTATAGGCCGCTTTCAAGGAGCTGTTACACTAATCCGGACGCTTATAATAAATACTGCTATGCCCTCCGACAAACCAACAAACAGGCAAAGCATCAATACAGGACTAAGATTGTATCCTACTCCATCAGCTCTGACGCTCGTCAGATGTAGCAGGGCTTGAAAACTATTACAGACTACAAAGGGAAACTCAGCCGCGAGCTTCCCAGTGATGTGAGCCTACCAGACGAGCTAAACGCCTTCTATGCTTGCTTCAAGGCAAGGAACATTGAACCATGCATGAGAGCAACAGCTGTTCCAGACGACTGTGTGATCACGCTCTCTGTAGCCGACATGAGAAAGACCTTTAAACAGGTCAACATTCACAAGGCCGCAGGGCCAGACAGATTATCAGGACGGTTGCTCCGGGCATGTGCTGATCAACTGGCAGGTGTTTTCACTGATATTTTCAACCTCTCACTGATCCAGAATGTAATACCAACATGTTTCAAGCAGACTACCATAGTCCCTGTGCCCAAGAACACCAATTTAACCTGCCTAAATGCACTCACGTCTGTAGCCATGAAGTGCTTTGAAAGGCTGGAAATGGCTCACATCAACACCATCATCCCAAACACACTAGACCCACTCCAATTTCCATACCGCCCAAACAGATCCACAGATGACAATCTTTATTGCACTCCACACTGCCCTTTCCCACCTGGACAAAAGGAACACCTACATGAGAATGCTATTCATTGATTACAGCTCAGCATTCAACACCATAGTACCCTCAAAGCTCATCACTAAGCTAAGGACCCTGGGACTAAACACCTCCCTCTGCAACAGGATCCTGGACTTCCTGATGGGCCGCCCCCAGGTGGTAAGGGTAGGTAACAACGCATCTGCCACACTGACCTTCAACACGGGGGTCCTTCAGGGGTGCGTGTTTAGTCCCCTCCAAACTCCCTGTACATCCACAACTGTGTGGCCGCACAACGACTCCAACACCATCTTTAAGTTTGCTGACGACGCGGTGGTTGTAGGCCTGACCACGCGGCGGTTGTAGGCCTGACCACGCGGCGGTTGTAGGCCTGATCACGCGGCGGTTGTAGGCCTGACCACGCGGCGGTTGTAGGCCTGACCACGCAGCGGTTGTAGGCCTGACCACAGATGACAATGAGTCTATAGGGAGGAGGTCAGACACCTGGCAGTGTCAGCAAGACAAAGGAGCTGATCGTGGACTATAGAAAACGGAGGGCCGAGCCCCCATTCACATCGACGGGGCTGTAGTGAAGTTGAGAGCTTCAAGTCCACATCAAAAAGGATCTATCACGGTTCACACACACCAACACAGTCATGAAGAGGTCACAACAACACCTCTTCCTCCTCAGGAGCCTGAAAAAATTTGGCGTGGGCCCTCAGATCCTCAAAACGTTATACTGCTGCACCATTGAGAGCATCTTGACTGGCTACATCACTGGGGCTGAGTTCCCTGCCATCCAGGTCCTCTGTACCAGGCGGTGTCAGAGGAAGGCACTAAAAGTTATCAAAGACTCCAGCCCCCTAAATCATAAACGATTCTCTCTGCTACAGCACAGAAAGCGCTACCGATGTACCAAGTCTGGAACCAACAGGACCCTGAACAGCTTCTACCCCCAAGCCATAAGACTGTTAAATAGTTAGTTGAATAGTTAACCACCTGGACTATCAATAGCTCAATTACCTCGTACCCCTGCACATCGAGGAGAGAGAAGGGAAGAGGAGGAGAGAGAAGGGAAGTGGAGGAGAGAGAAGGGAAGAAGAGGAGAGAGAAGGGAAGAAGAGGAGAGAGAAGGGAAGAAGAGGAGAGAGAAGGGAAGAGGAGGAGAGAGAAGGGAAGAGGAGGAGAGAGAAGGGAAGAGGAGGAGAGAGAAGGGAAGAGGAGGAGAGAGAAGGGAAGAGGAGGAGAGAGAAGGGAAGAGGAGGAGAGAGGAGGAGAGAGAAGGGAAGAGGAGGAGAGAGAAGGGAAGAAGAGGAGAGAGAAGGGAAGAAGAGGAGAGAGAAGGGAAGAGGAGGAGAGAGAAGGGAAGAGGAAGAGAGAGAAGGGAAGAAGAGGAGGAGAGAGAAGGGAAGAAGAGGAGGAGAGAGAAGGGAAGAAGAGGAGGAGAGAGAAGGGAAGAGGAGGAGAGAGAAGGGAAGAGGAGTGAGAAGGGAAGAGGAGGAGAGAGAAGGGAATTGGAGGAGAGAGAAGGGAATTGGAGGAGAGAGAAGGGAAGAGGAGGAGAGAGAAGGGAAGAGGAGGAGAGAGAAGGGAAGTGAGAGAAGGGAAGAAGGGAGGAGAGAGAAGGGAAGAGGAAGAGAGAAGGGAAGAGGAGGAGAGAGAAGGGAAGAGAGAGAGAGGGAGGAGAGAGAGAGAAGGGAAGGAGAGAGAGAAGGGAAGGGAGAGAGAGGGGAGGAGAGAGAAGGGAAGAAGAGGAGAGAGAAGGGAAGAGGAGGAGAGAGAAGGGAAGAAGAGGGAGAGAGAAGGGAAGAGGAGGAGGAGAGAAGAGAAGAGAGAAGGAGAGAGAAGGGAAGAAGAGGAGAGAGAAGGGAAGAAGAGGAGAGAGAAGGGAAGAAGAGGAGAGAGAAGGGAAGAAGGGAGGGAGAGAAGGGAAGAGAGAGGAGAGAGAAGGGGAAGAGAGAGAGAGAGAGAAGGGAAGAGAGAAGGGAAGAGAGGAGAGAAGGGAAGAGGAGGAGAGAGAAGGGAAGAAGAGGAGAGAGAAGGGAAGAGGAGGAGAGAGAAGGGAATTGGAGGAGAGAGAAGGAAGAGGAGGAGAGAGAAGGGAAGTGGAGGAGAGAGAAGGAGAGAAGAAGGGAAGAGGGGAGAGGGAGGAGAGAGAAGGGAAGAAGAGGAGAGAGAAGGGAAGAGGAGGAGAGAGAAGGGAAGAGGAGGAGAGAGAAGGGAAGAGAGGAACAACACATAAATCACATGTAATAATGCCTTTCTCTGACAGACAGGCCCTGCATAATGACAGAGGCCGGGTGATGAATATAGAGAAGACAGACAGACAGAGAGACATATATTATAGTTAGGGTTGTAGTAAAAAACAACTCCTCTTCATATATTATAGTTACTTCCTCTTCCCTTTTTGTTACTCATTGGGTATTTATTTTTACTTTTTAAACGTTTCTATTATTTCTCTATTTTATTTCTCTCTGTGTTGTTGGGAAGGGACCTTAAGTAAACATTTCACTGTTAGTCTATACCTGTTGTTTACCAAGCATGTGACTAGATGTGATTTGACTAACCCCAACTCTCATCCACCCACAGTACTACTGAACCCATCTGTGATCTCTACGAGTTGGTGTGAAGATGGCTTTTGTAGCCTCGTATTGTCTGTCTGTCTGTCCGTCCGTCCGTCCGTCTGTGTCTGTCTGTCTTCCTTCTCTATATCCATCAGACAGCTCTGTCATTATGCAGGGTCTGTCTGTCTGTCCGCTTCCTTCCCCCTTCTCTCCTCCTATCTAACCTCCTCCCTCCTCTTCTCAGCCTAGGTTGGCCCCTCCTCTCAGCCCTTATAGGGCCACACCAGGCCACACCCCCAACAGATGGGTGCAGCATCCACACAACACGACCCACAATCCACCATGCTACCCGCAAGCCATCTGGGACGTGTGCCGTGCCTGATCGCTGCCTGCCAACGAACAGACATGTTGCAACCAATGACTGACTCCTCCCACTGGAGTTTAACATCATCTGATTGGCTATGAGGCTCAACACTACGTACTGTACAGTATGGAGCACCAACTAACAACATACCTGTCCTCCTCCCCTGAACTTCACTGACCGAACATAGGTTCTGGTCTCTACCTTTCACATAGTTTTTCTTTTCTGTGTACCTGATGATCTCATGGTCCTTCATTCATTTCAACTGTAAGAAGCATCACAGGGCATTATTGTATAGACCGATTGGCATTATAAACTGTTTTAGACTGTTTATGAAGAGGGTATAGATAGATTGGCATTCTGCAGAATAGAGACTCTGCAATTCAGAGGAGAAGGAACGGACTGCAAACAAGGCTGCTGCTATTGGTCATTGGATGAAAAGGAGGGAACAGAGTTCGGCCATATCCATGCTGGCCAATCACTAGCAGTGTCTGGATGACGTCATAACTTCCTGTATATCTGCATAGTTGCGTTAAATGAGTCAATGGAACACAGATGTTTTATTGACGAGACTGGAACACATTCAACAATCTGATCTAACAAAATAGATTTTCGTCAAATCTGTCATGATTTATGTATTGTAACAAGCCCACAATGTGGTTACTTACAGACTCCACCAGACTAGACTAGACTCCACCAGACTAGACTAGACTCCACCAGACTAGAGTAGACTAGACTCCACCAGACTAGACCAGACTCCACCAGACCAGACCAGACTCCACCAGACCAGAATCCACCAGACCAGAATCCACCAGACCAGAATCCACCAGACCAGACTCCGCCAGACCAGACTCGACTCCACCAGACTCCACCAGACTAGACCAGACTCCACCAGACCAGAATCCACCAGACCAGACTCCGCCAGACCAGACTCGACTCCACCAGACTAGACTAGACTCCACCAGACCAGACTCCACCAGACTAGAGTAGACTAGACTCCACCAGACTAGACTAGACTCCACCAGACCAGACTCCACCAGACTAGAGTAGACTGGACTCCACCAGACTAGAGTAGACTAGACTCCACCAGACTCGACTAGACTCCACCAGACTAGAGTAGACTAGACTAGACTCCACCAGACCAGACTAGACTCCACCAGACTAGACTAGACTCCACCAGACTAGACTAGACTCCACCAGACCAGACTACAATCCACCAGACTAGAGTAGACTAGACTCCACCAGACTAGACTTCACCAGACTAGACTCCACCAGACTAGAGTAGACTAGACTCCACCAGACTAGAGTAGACTAGACTCCACCAGACTAGACTCCCCCAGACTAGAGTAGACTAGACTCCACCAGACTAGACTAGACTCCACCAGACTAGAGTAGACTAGACTCCACCAGACCAGACTAGACCACCAGACTAGAGTAGACTAGACTCCACCAGACTAGAGTAGACTAGACTCCACCAGACTAGAGTAGACCAGACTAGAGTAGACTAGACTCCACCAGACTAGACTAGACTCCACCAGACTAGAGTAGACTAGACTCCACCAGACTAGAGTAGACTCCACTAGAGTAGACCAGACTAGAGCAGACTAGAGTAGACTAGACTAGACTCCACCAGACTAGACTAGACTCCACCAGACTAGAATAGACTAGACTCCACCAGACTAGACTAGACTCCACCAGACTAGAGTAGACTAGACTCCACCAGACTAGACTAGACTCCACCAGACTAGAGTAGACTAGACTCCACCAGACTAGAGTAGACTAGACTAGAGCAGACTATACTCCACCAGACTAAACTAGACTCCACCAGACTAGAGTAGACTAGACTCCACCAGACTAGACTAGACTCCACAAGACTAGAGTAGACTAGACTCCACCAGACTAGAGTAGACCAGACTAGAGCAGACTATACTCCACCAGACTAAACTAGACTCCACCAGACTAGAGTAGACTAGACTCCACCAGACTAGAGTAGACCAGACTAGAGCAGACTATACTCCACCAGACTAAACTAGACTCCACCAGACTAGAGTAGACTAGACTCCACCAGACTAGAGTAGACTAGACTCCACCAGACTAGAGTAGACTAGACTAGACTCCACCAGACTAGAGTAGACCAGACTAGACTCCACCAGACCCTAGAACTTCACCAGACCAGACTAGAGTAGACCAGACTAGACTCCACCAGACCAGACTAGTAGACCAGACTAGACTCCACCAGACTAGATAGACTCCACCAGACCTTAGATTCACCAGACCAGACTACACTCCACCAGACTAGGTAGACTAGACTCCACCAGACTAGACTTCACCAGACTAGACTCCACCAGACTAGTTTAGACTAGACTCCACCAGACTAGAGTAGACTAGACTCCACCAGAGAAGGAAGACTCCCCAGACTAGAGTAGACTATTGGACTCCACCAGACTAGACTAGACTCCACCAGACTAGAGTAGACTAGACTCCACCAGACTAGAGTAGACTAGACTCCACCAGACTAAGTAGACTAGACTCCACCAGATGAGTCAATGGAACACAGACTGTTTTATTAGACCAGACTAGGCAGACTACATTCAACAATCTGACTCCAACAAAATAGACTAGACTCCAAAGACTAGAATAGACTAGACTCCACCAGACTAGACTAGACTCCACCAGACTAGAGTAGACTAGACTCCACCAGACTAGACTAGACTCCACCAGACTAGACTAGACTCCACCAGACTAGACTAGAGCAGACTATACTCCACCAGACTAAACTAGACTCCACCAGACTAGAGTAGACTAGACTCCACCAGACTAGAGTAGACTAGACTCCACCAGACTAGAGTAGACCAGACTAGAGCAGACTATACTCCACCAGACTAAACTAGACTCCACCAGACTAGAGTAGACTAGACTCCACCAGACTAGAGCAGACTATACTCCACCAGACTAAACTAGACTCCACCAGACTAGAGTAGACTAGACTCCACCAGACTAGACTAGACTCCACAAGACTAGAGTAGACTAGACTCCACCAGACTAGACTAGACTAGACCAGACTCCACCAGACTAGACTAGACCAGACCAGACTCCACCAGACCGGACTAGAGTAGACCAGACTCGACTCCACCAGACCAGACTAGAGTAGACCAGACTAGACTCCACCAGACCAGACTAGAGTAGACCAGACTAGACTCCACCAGACTAGAGTAGACTAGACTCCACCAGACTAGACCAGACTCCACCAGACCAGACCAGACTCCACCAGACCAGAATCCACCAGACCAGAATCCACCAGACCAGAATCCACCAGACCAGACTCCGCCAGACCAGACTCGACTCCACCAGACTAGACCAGACTCCACCAGACTAGACCAGACTCCACCAGACCAGAATCCACCAGACCAGACTCCGCCAGACCAGACTCGACTCCACCAGACTAGACTAGACTCCACCAGACCAGACTCCACCAGACTAGAGTAGACTAGACTCCACCAGACTAGACTAGACTAGACTCCACCAGACCAGACTCCACCAGACTAGACTCCACCAGACTAGACTAGACTAGACTCCACCAGACCAGACTAGACTCCACCAGACTAGACTCCACCAGACTAGACTCCACCAGACCAGACTAGACTCCACCAGACCAGACTAGACTCCACCAGACTAGACTAGACTCCACCAGACTAGACTAGACTCCACCAGACCAGACTACACTCCACCAGACTAGAGTAGACTAGACTCCACCAGACTAGACTTCACCAGACTAGACTCCACCAGACTAGAGTAGACTAGACTCCACCAGACTAGAGTAGACTAGACTCCACCAGACTAGACTCCCCCAGACTAGAGTAGACTAGACTCCACCAGACTAGACTAGACTCCACCAGACTAGAGTAGACTAGACTCCACCAGACCAGACTAGACCACCAGACTAGAGTAGACTAGACTCCACCAGACTAGAGTAGACTAGACTCCACCAGACTAGAGTAGACCAGACTAGAGTAGACTAGACTCCACCAGACTAGACTAGACTCCACCAGACTAGAGTAGACTAGACTCCACCAGACTAGAGTAGACTAGACTCCACCAGACTAGAGTAGACTAGACTCCACCAGACTAGAGTAGACTAGACTCCACTAGAGTAGACCAGACTAGAGCAGACCAGAGTAGACTAGACTAGACTCCACCAGACTAGAATAGACTAGACTCCACCAGACTAGACTAGACTCCACCAGACTAGAGTAGACTAGACTCCACCAGACTAGACTAGACTCCACCAGACTAGAGTAGACTAGACTCCACCAGACTAGACTAGACTCCACAAGACTAGAGTAGACTAGACTCCACCAGACTAGACTAGACTCCACAAGACTAGAGTAGACTAGACTAGAGCAGACTATACTCCACCAGACTAAACTAGACTCCACCAGACTAGAGTAGACTAGACTCCACCAGACTAGACTAGACTCCACAAGACTAGAGTAGACAGACTACCAGACTAGACTCCACCAGACTAGAAACTAGACTCCACCAGACTAGAGTAAACTAGACTCCACCAGACTAGAGTAGACTAGACTCCACCAGACTAGAGTAGACCAGACTAGAGCAGACTATACTCCACCAGACTAAACTAGACTCCACCAGACTAGAGTAGACTAGACTCCACCAGACTAGAGTAGACTAGACTCCACCAGACTAGAGTAGACTAGACTCCACCAGACTAGAGTAGACTAGACTAGACTCCACCAGACTAGAGTAGACCAGACTAGACTCCACCAGACCGGACTAGAGTAGACCAGACTCGACTCCACCAGACCAGACTAGAGTAGACCAGACTAGACTCCACCAGACCAGACTAGAGTAGACCAGACTAGACTCCACCAGACTAGAGTAGACCAGACTAGACTCCACCAGACCAGACTAGACTCCACCAGACTAGACTCCACCATACTAGAGTAGACCAGACTAGACCAGACTCGACTCCACCAGACCAGACTAGAGTAGACCAGACTAGACTCCACCAGACTAGAGTAGACCAGACTAGAGTAGACCAGACTAGACTCCACCAGACGAGACTAGACTCCACCAGACCAGACTAGACCAGACTACCACTACCCGTCTGTGTGCCTTTCTCCCATGGTCTGGAGGTGTAGAGGATTGATATCTACAGAGTCCCAGCCCTGACAACCTTTACAGTTTCATGACCCCCCCATGGCCATGATATCTACAGAGTCCCAGCCCTGACAACCTTTACAGTTTCATGACCCCCCCATGGCCATGATATCTACAGAGTCCCAGCCCTGACAACCTTTACAGTTTCATGACCCCCATGGCCATGATATCTACAGAGTCCCAGCCCTGACAACCTTTACAGTTTCATGACCCCCCCATGGCCATGATATCTACAGAGTCCCAGCCCTGACAACCTTTACAGTTTCATGACCCCCCCATGGCCATGATATCTACAGAGTCCCAGCCCTGACAACCTTTACAGTTTCATGACCCCCCCATGGCCATGATATCTACAGAGTCCCAGCCCTGACAACCTTTACAGTTTCATGACCCCCCCATGGCCATGATATCTACAGAGTCCCAGCCCTGACAACCTTTACAGTTTCATGACCCCCCCATGGCCATGATATCTACAAAGCCCCAGCCCTGACAACCTTTACAGTTTCATGACCCCCCCATGGCCATGATATCTACAGAGTCCCAGCCCTGACAACCTTTACAGTTTCATGACCCCCCATGGCCATGATATCTACAGAGTCCCAGCCCTGACAACCTTTACAGTCACATGACCTCCCCCTCCCCCCATGGCCAATACATCTACAGAGTCCCAGCCCTGACAACCTTTACAGTCACATGACCTCCCCCCCATGGCCAAGACATCTACAGAGTCCCAGCCCTGACAACCTTTACAGTTTCATGACCCCCATGGCCATGATATCTACAGAGTCCCAGCCCTGACAACCTTTACAGTTTCATGACCTCCCCCTCCCCCCATGGCCATGATATCTACAGAGTCCCAGCCCTGACAACCTTTACAGTCACATGACCTCCCCCTCCCCCCATGGCCAAGACATCTACAGAGTCCCAGCCCTGACAACCTTTACAGTTTCATGACCCCCATGGCCATGATATCTACCCCCCAATGGCCATGGCCATGATATCTACAGAGTCCCAGCCCTGACAACATTTACAGTTTCATGACCCCCTCCCCCCATGGCCATGATATCTACAGAGTCCCAGCCCTGACAACCTTTACAGTTTCATGACCCCCCCATGGCCATGATATCTACAGAGTCCCAGCCCTGACAACCTTTACAGTTTCATGACCCCCCATGGCCATGATATCTACAGAGTCCCAGCCCTGACAACCTTTACAGTTTCATGACCCCCCCATGGCCATGATATCTACAGAGTCCCAGCCCTGACAACCTTTACAGTTTCATGACTCCCCCCCATGGCCATGATATCTACAGAGTCCCAGCCCTGACAACCTTTACAGTTTCATGACCCCCCATGGCCATGATATCTACAAAGTCCCAGCCCTGACAACCTTTACAGTTTCATGACCCCCCCATGGCCATGATATCTACAGAGTCCCAGCCCTGACAACCTTTACAGTTTCATGACCCCCCCATGGCCATGATATCTACAGAGTCCCAGCCCTGACAACCTTTACAGTTTCATGACCCCCCCATGGCCATGATATCTACAGAGTCCCAGCCCTGACAACCTTTACAGTTTCATGACCCCCATGGCCATGATATCTACAGAGTCCCAGCCCTGACAACCTTTACAGTTTCATGACCCCCATGGCCATGATATCTACAGAGTCCCAGCCCTGACAACCTTTACAGTTTCATGACCCCCCTCCCCCCCATGGCCATGATATCTACAGAGTCCCAGCCCTGACAACCTTTACAGTTTCATGACCCCCCCATGGCCATGATATCTACAGAGTCCCAGCCCTGACAACCTTTACAGTTTCATGACCCCCCATGGCCATGATATCTACAGAGTCCCAGCCCTGACAACCTTTACAGTTTCATGACCCCCCATGGCCATGATATCTACAGAGTCCCAGCCCTGACAACCTTTACAGTTTCATGACCCCCCATGGCCATGATATCTACAGAGTCCCAGCCCTGACAACCTTTACAGTTTCATGACCCCCATGGCCATGATATCTACAGAGTCCCAGCCCTGACAACCTTTACAGTTTCATGACCCCCCCCCATGGCCATGATATCTACAGAGTCCCAGCCCTGACAACCTTTACAGTTTCATGACCCCCCCATGGCCATGATATCTACAGAGTCCCAGCCCTGACAACCTTTACAGTTTCATGACTCCCCCCCATGGCCATGATATCTACAGAGTCCCAGCCCTGACAACCTTTACAGTTTCATGACTCCCCCCATGGCCATGATATCTACAGAGTCCCAGCCCTGACAACCTTTACAGTTTCATGACCCCCCATGGCCATGATATCTACAAAGTCCCAGCCCTGACAACCTTTACAGTTTCATGACCCCCCATGGCCATGATATCTACAGAGTCCCAGCCCTGACAACCTTTACAGTTTCATGACCCCCCATGGCCATGATATCTACAGAGTCCCAGCCCTGACAACCTTTACAGTTTCATGACTCCCCCCCATGGCCATGATATCTACAGAGTCCCAGCCCTGACAACCTTTACAGTTTCATGACCCCCCCCATGGCCAAGACAGATGAATATTATGGTTACCCTCTCACCGTCACCCATGAGAGGGATGATTTAAACACTTCAGGTACAACCAGCATGACATCAGTTCTCGTCCCTCCCATTTCCCAACATCCCACAGTGTTATTCTGCTCTAAGTGACAGAGATGTTATTGGTTGGTTCTTTACATCGCTGTGTCGTCATGGGAAACACAACGTGCCTTTGCTCAAACTTCCTTTCTGAGATGATTTCACAACTGTAATGTTCTCTCAAGCTATTACCTATGCATGGATCCTATTGAAGCTTGGCGTATGTTGTATTCTATATTATATTAACCAACAGAATGAAATAGTTCCTATATATTATGTCTTTTTGTTGTTGAGTTCTTTAGCTAAACTGTTATCTATGCACCATTCCCCAGTCAATGATATGAAGCTCAAATACAGTATGTACATATTTCCCAGTCTGTATATTGGTCCCAAATGGCACCCTGTTCCCGTAGTGCTCTAGTTTTGACCAGGCCCATGCAGCTCTGGTCAACAGTAGTGTACTCTAATAGAGATTAGGGTGCCATGTGGGAAACATGTCCTTTCCAACACACGATCATGTTATTTTCATGATTCATAGTAATTAATCATATTCTGTTTTCTGTGTGACGGAAAGTGATTGTCTCATTGATAATCAAAGGGAACATAAGCAATGTATGATTTTTTAAAATCCAAACCCTGATTTAAATCCAGGTCGAATTGAACTTCAGACTTAAAGATGTGTTTGTGATGGATAATGCCCTACCTCTAACAATACATTGTGTTATCTGTGCCAAAGCCTTGCTATGCATATAGAAAATGGCAACTTTTACATGAGTCATGAGTCACCCTCTAGATGTCCTTTAGAGGTCATCCACCGTTTCCCAAAACATACTGAATCCTACAGCTGTCACCATTCAGTTCCCATAACATACTGAATCCTACAGCTGTCACCATTCAGTTCCCATAACATACTGAATCCTACAGCTGTCACCATTCAGTTCCCATAACATACTGAATCCTACAGCTGTCACCATTCAGTTCCCATAACATACTGAATCCTACAGCTGTCACCATTCAGTTCCCATAACATACTGAATCCTACAGCTGTCACCATTCAGTTCCCATAACATACTGAATCCTACAGCTGTCACCATTCAGTTCCCATAACATACTGAATCCTACAGCTGTCACCATTCAGTTCCCATAACATACTGAATCCTACAGCTGTCACACTTCAAGTAGAGTCAGTACAAGTTATACACAAGATATCCCATCAGACTATAGTAGCATTGAGACTCTCTGATTTGTCTGACAGTCACCTGAGATGTCATGTTAACCAGAGATGCTCAGGAAAGATATTGAATAGACAGTGACGACGGCCATGTTGTCTCCTCCACCAGAGCAACATGGATCACATCTCTCTGCGTGGCTGTCTGATTAAATGTTCTCTCCGACTGTCACACAGTGAGTTCTCTCCGACCGTCACACAGTGAGTTCTCTCCGACCGTCACACAGTGAGTTCTCTCCGACCGACCGTCACACAGTGAGTTCTCTCCGACCGTCACACAGTGAGTTGTGATGGTCGGACACATGGTTGACAATGGTGTTTTTACCTGACAGTACTGTAGGGACCAGGTTGAAGAGAGTTTTGGTTGTTGTGATGGTTAGGGTTGTTGTGATGGTTAGGGTTGTTGTGATGGTTAGGGTTGTTGTGATGGTTAGGGTTGTTGTGATGGTTAGGGTTGTTGTGATGGTTAGGGTTGTTGTGATGGTTAGGGTTGTTGTGATGGTTAGGGTTGTTGTGATTGTTAGGGTTGTTGTGATGGTTAAGTTTGTTGTGTTGTGGGGTGGTCTACTGGTGTTGTTCCATGGTCCTGTGGTGGGTGGTGGGGTGGTCTACTGGTGTTGTCCACATGGTCCTGTGGTGGGGTGGTCTACTGGTGTTGTCCACATGGTCCTGTGGTGGGGTGGTATTCAGTCTGGTTGGATAATGTCATTATCTATAAAGGTAAGAAGTCGATTGTTTGTTTGAAGAGAAGCTTCAAGTCTGTTTCATCACAATGCTCTTAACATCTTACCAGAAACAGGCTGACAGATTATTCTGGTGCTGTGGTATCATCTCTGCCTCATCTCGAAAAGGAGGGAGACCTTAGCCTTGATTTTCAGTTTTGGCCCAAGGGCGACATCGGGATTTTGAAATTCAACGGAGGGATGCATTTTTTGTGGGACTAATTGTTTGTTCACATTGTTTGTTCACACGCAATTTACGGAGGCCTCCCGTGTGGCGCAGCGGTCTAAGCTACTGCATCGCAGAGCTAGAAGTGTCATTACAGACCCCGGTTCGATCCCAGGCTGTGTCATAGCTGAAAGGCGTCACGGCCAGCTATTATGAGGCGGCACATAATTGGCCCATTGTCGTTCGGGTTAGGAGAGGGTTTGGCAGGCCAAGATTTCCTTGTCCCTTCGCTCTAGTGCCTCCTGTGGCAGACCAGGCGTAGTGCACGCTGACACGGTCGCCAGGTGTACGGTGTTTCCTCCGACACATTAGAGCAGCTGGTTTCCGGGGATAAGCGGGCATTGTGTCAAGAAACAGTGCTGCTTGGCAGGGTCGTGTTTCGACCTTCGCCTCTCCCGAGTCCTTAGGGGAGTTGCAGCGATGGGACAAGACTGTTACTACCAATTCAGATATCACAAAATTGGGGAGAAAAAAGGGGTAAAAAATTATTTTTTATGTCTCTTGAACTGCTCGCGGGCCGTACTTTGCCCCCCTTGCTCTAAGGTACATGCAGGACTTGGGCAGGACCTGACAGGAGCACCTTAAATGTTCAACTGCTTGAGCTCTTGTTCCTATATTATCTCGAAAGTATTGTGGAGCTCCTGCAGCTAAATATAAGCAGTACTGGGAACCAACATGAGTACCGACACCTATTTCAATCCATGTCAAGCACTGGGTTATATGGAATAGCAATTGTCTTACTCGTGAGAATAGGACATCCTATCACAGGACACTGTCACAACACAACATGCTTGTTTGTTTGAGGCCCTTTTATTATTGGTAAAGACAAACCATTTATTGGGAAAATGGGATATAATTGTGAAAAATGGTATCAAATCAAATTGTATTTGTCACATGTGCCATATAGAACAGATGTTTACTGTGAAATGCTTACTGACGAGCCCTTTACCAACAACGCAGAATTACAAAGTAAGAATTGAATGGTAAAGAAAATGCAATTGAATTCTGCATCGTTCTATTGTCTTTCTAGTATCAATGTTCCACCAAACTCCATATCAGGTCAATATAATAATATACATACCCTGGTCTGGCTCTTGAGATACCCTGGTCTGGCTCTTGAGATACCCTGGTCTGGCTCTTGAGATACCCTGGTCTGGCTCTTGAGATACCCTGGTCTGGCTCTTGAGATACCCTGGTCTGGCTCTTGAGATACCCTGGCCTGGCTCTTGAGATACCCTGGCCTGGCTCTTGAGATACCCTGGCCTGTGTGCCTGGCTCTTGAGATACCCTGGCCTGTGTGCCAGGCTCTTGAGATACCCTGGCCTGTGTGCCAGGCTCTTGAGATACCCTGGCCTGTGTGCCAGGCTCTTGAGATACCCTGGCCTGTGTGCCAGGCTCTTGAGATACCCTGGCCTGTGTGCCAGGCTCTTGACAACTTCTTATGGAATTGCCTTTAAGCTTGAAAATGACATTGGAGTTGGCAAAAGCACAGATCTGGGACCAGGCTATATACGGTGCCTTCGGAAAATATTCAGACCCCTCGACTTTTTCCAAATTTTGTTACGTTACACCCTTATTCTAAAATGTATAAAATAAAAATGTACATAAAGTACCAGTCAAACGTTTGGACACACCTACTCATTCAAGGGTTTTTCTTTATTTTGACTAGTTTCTACACTGTAGAATAATAGTGAAGACATCAAAACTATGAAATAACACACATGGAATCATGTAGTAACGAAAAGTGTTAAACAAATGAAAATATATTTGAGATTCTTCAAAGTAGCCACCCTTCGCCTTGATGACAGATTTGCACACTCTTGGCATTCTCTCAACCAGCTTCATGAGGTAGTCACCTGGAATGCATTTCAATTAACAGGTGTAACTTGCTAAAAGTTAATTTGTGGAATTTCTTTCCTTCTTAATGCGTTTGAGCCAATCAGTTGTGTTGTGACCAGGTAGGGGAGGTATACAGAAGATAGCCATATTTGGTAAAGGACCAAGTCTATATTATGGGAAGAACAGCTCAAATAAGAGAAATGACAGTCCATCATTATTTTAAAACATGAAAGTCAGTCAATACGAAAAATTTCAAGAACTTTGAAAGTTTCTTCAAGTGCAGTCGCAAAAACCATCAAGCTCTATGATGAAACTGGCTCTCATGAGGACCTCCACATGAAAGGAAGACCCAGAGTTACCTCTGCTGCAGAGGATAAGTTCATTGGAGTGGTATTTCAGTTTTGATGTCTTCACTATTATTCTACAATGTAGAAGATAGTAAAATGAAAAGAAAAACCTTTGAATGAGTAGGTGCTCTAAAACTTTTGACCGGTAGTGTATATGTCTTGGACCAGGCTATATATGTATGTCTGTATCTTTTCTGTTGACAATTAATCAGTGTATCATATTTTCTTTATGTGCATAACTGTTGGCTGACCAGCCGTGCCTGACTTGGGCAGGAGTTCTGTTGGCTGACCAGCCGTGCCTGACTTGGGCAGGAGTTCTGTTGGCTGACCAGCCGTGCCTGACTTGGGCAGGAGTTCTGTTGGCTGACCAGCCGTGCCTGACTTGGGCAGGAGTTCTGTTGGCTGACCAGCCGTGCCTGACTTGGGCAGGAGTTCTGTTGGCTGACCAGCCGTGCCTGACTTGGGCAGGAGTTCTGTTGGCTGACCAGCCGTGCCTGACTTGGGCAGGAGTTCTGTTGGCTGACCAGCCGTGCCTGACTTGGGCAGGAGTTCTGTTGGCTGACCAGCCGTGCCTGACTTGGGCAGGAGTTCTGTTGGCTGACCAGCCGTGCCTGACTTGGGCAGGAGTTCTGTTGGCTGACCAGCCGTGCCTGACTTGGGCAGGAGTTCTGTTGGCTGACCAGCCGTGCCTGACTTGGGCAGGAGTTCTGTTGGCTGACCAGCCGTGCCTGACTTGGGCAGGAGTTCTGTTGGCTGACCAGCCGTGCCTGACTTGGGCAGGAGTTCTGTTGGCTGACCAGCCGTGCCTGACTTGGGCAGGAGTTCTGTTGGCTGACCAGCCGTGCCTGACTTGGGCAGGAGCTCACTGGAGCTGAGTACCAGCACCTCAAATGTCCCTCTTATTGAATATTAGCTCAAATGTATTGTGAAGCTCCTGCACCTGAATATAAACAGTACCGGCACCTATTTCAGTCCATGTCAAGCACAGCTGGGCAGCGTGGGAGGGAGGAGCGCTGTTGGTTTTATATAGAGAAAGATAGCTCTGGTCCAGGTTGTGGTTTGTTCTCAACGTCGCCCTGGACCAGAGCTATAGATATTAACACGCCCATTATAGATGTACTGTATCTCTGCTTTGGTGAACGACAATATAAGCTCTTTGTCTTACTTTATATGTTTGTACTTCTGTGAAATAAAGATTATTATTTTATCACATGCTTGCTCTTTACTATTCTATAGATTACTATTAGAGGGTTGGACAATTATGGGAACTTTCCCATTCTGTACATTACTATTAGAGGGTTGGACAATTATGGGAACTTTCCCATTCTGTACATTACTATTAGAGGGTTGGACAATTATGGGAACTTTCCCATTCTGTACATTACTATTAGAGGGTTGGACAATTATGGGAACTTTACCATTCTGTACATTACTATTAGAGGGTTGGACAATTATGGGAACTTTACCATTCTGTACATTACTATTAGAGGGTTGGACAATTATGGGAACTTTCCCAAACTTCCCAGGTTTTCCAGAAACCCTGGATGGAGGAGTCCTTGATTTCCTGCTTATGCCCCCATTTATAACCACATTACCATAGATAACATCAATGAATCATATTTGGTATATATATAGTCTCAGCCTTACCCTCCTGATCCCCTAAAGGACAAGTCTCAGCCTTACCCTCCTGATCCCCTAAAGGACAAGTCTCAGCCTTACCCTCCTGATCCCCTAAAGGACAAGTCTCAGCCTTACCCTGCTGATCCCCTAAAGGACAAGTCTCAGCCTTACCCTCCTGATCCCCTAAAGGACAAGTCTCAGCCTTACCCTCCTGATCCCCTAAAGGACAAGTCTCAGCCCAGGAAGTTGTTACTTTAAAAGGGTACAATGTCGTTGAGACAAATTAATTATGTTGTTTTAGTAAAACCCCATAACAAGACGACCCTGCTCTCCTCAACAGAGCTGTTTTGGGGTTATTCCACTTGGCCCCTGAAATGGACTGTCAAAGTCCCATAACCCTTGGGTTAAATGAGGAGGACACATTTCAGTTGAATACATTGTTGGACAACTGACGAGGTATCCTCCTTTCCACCTCTCCCCGACACAGACTGCCCTGCCAAAGTCCCATAACCCTCCTCTCCCTGACAGTCCCATAATCCCCCTCTCCCTGACAGTCCCATAACCCCCCTCTCCCTAACAGTCCCATAATCCCCCTCTCCCTGACAGTCCCATAACCCTCCTCTCCCTGACAGAGTCCCATAACCCCCCTCTCCCTAACAGTCCCATAATCCCCCTCTCCCTGACAGTCCCATAACCCTCCTCTCCCTGACAGAGTCCCATAATCCCCCTCTCCTGACAGTCCCATAACCCTCCTCTCGCTGACAGTCCCATAACCCTCCTCTCCCTGACAGTCCCATAACCCTCCTCTCCCTGACAGTCCCATAACCCCCTCTCCCTGACAGTCTCATAACCCCCTCTCCCTGACAGTCTCATAACCCCCTCTCCCTGACAGTCCCATAACCCTCCTCTCCCTGACAGAATCCCATAACCCCCTCTCCCTGACAGTCCCATAACCCTCCTCTCCCTGACAGTCCCATAACCCTCCTCTCCCTGACAGTCCCATAACCCCCTCTCCCTGACAGTCCCATAACCCCCTCTCCCTGACAGTCCCATAACCCCCTCTCCCTGACAGTCCCATAACCCCCTCTCCCTGACAGTCCCATAACCCTCCTCCCCTGACAGTCCCATAACCCTCCTCCCCCTGACAGTCCCATAACCCTCCTCTCCCTGACAGTCCCATAACCCTCCTCTCCCTGACAGTCCCATAACCCCCCTCTCCCTGACAGTCCCATAACCCTCCTCTCCCTGACAGTCCCATAACCCTCCTCTCCCTGACAGAACATGACCAATCAATATGAATGCATCTGATTATTATTATATTTTCATCAGAAGAGGCAGGAATTCTGTCTACCACTGACACACACAGATTCTTCTGAGATGGAGAGAGGACACTGTCCTTCCTGGTAGTAGTAGTAACAGAACCCAATTACTACCACACACAGATTCTTCTGAGATGGAGAGAGGACACTGTCCTTCCTGGTAGTAGTAGTAACAGAACCCGATTACTACCACACACAGATTCTTCTGAGATGGAGAGAGGACACTGTCCTTCCTGGTAGTAGTAGTAACAGAACCCGATTACTACCACACACAGATTCTTCTGAGATGGAGAGAGGACACTGTCCTTCCTAGTAGTAGTAACAGAACCCGATTACTACCACTGACACACACAGATTCTTCTGAGATGGCCTTCTCTATTTAACTGCAGTCACTGACCCTCCTTAAGGCTAAGTGCCCTGCTTACAGGAAACAGGAAATGCTGCCCCGGTCGGACAGGAAGGACAGTGTCCTCTGTCCAGGACAGGGACTGGTGCCAAGACAGCCAGAGGCAGAGTGGAACAACCTCGCATAGACGGAAGTGTTATGGGATTCTTTCAGGGAGAGGAGGGTTATGGGATTCTTTCAGGGAGAGGAGGGTTATGGGATTCTTTCAGGGAGAGGAGGGTTATGGGATTATTTCAGGGAGAGGAGGGTTATGGGATTCTTTCAGGGAGAGGAGGGTTATGGGATTCTTTCAGGGAGAGGAGGGTTATGGGATTCTTTCAGGGAGAGGAGGGTTATGGGACTGTCAGGGAGAGGAGGGTTACTGCTCACAGTCGGCGTTCCAATTTTTCCCAAAGGTGTTCAATGGGGTTGAGGTCAGGGCTATGTGCAGGTCAGTCAAGTTCTTCCACACAAATCTCAACAAACCATTTCTGTATGGATCTCGTTTTGAGCACAGTGGCATTAACATGTTGAAACAGGAAAGGGCCTTCCCCAAAAAGTTGCAAGCACAGAATGGTTGTAAGCACCTTCCTGTCCGACCGGGGCAGCATTTCCTGTTTCCTGTAAGCAGGGCACTTAGCCTTAAGGAGGGTCAGTGACTGCAGTTAAATAGAGAAGGCCATCTCAGAAGAATCTGTGTGTGTCAGTGGTAGTAATCGGGTTCTGTTACTAATACTACCAGGAAGGACAGTGTCCTCTCTCCATCTCGGTAGTAATCGGGTTCTGTTACTACTACTACCAGGAAGGACAGTGTCCTCTCTCCATCTCAGAAGAATCTGTGTGTGGTAGTAATTGGGTTCTGTAACTACTACTACCAGGAAGGACAGTGTCGTCTCTCCATCTCGGTAGTAATCGGGTTCTGTTACTACTACTACCAGGAAGGACAGTGTCCTCTCTCCATCTCAGAAGAATCTGTGTGTGGTAGTAATCGGGTTCTGTTACTACTACTACCAGGAAGGACAGTGTCCTCTCTCCATCTCGGTAGTAATCGGGTTCTGTTACTACTACTACCAGGAAGGACAGTGTCCTCTCTCCATCTCGGTAGTAATCGGGTTCTGTTACTACTACTACCAGGAAGGACAGTGTCCTCTCTCCATCTCGGTAGTAATCGGGTTCTGTTACTACTACTACCAGGAAGGACAGTGTCCTCTCTCCATCTCGGGTTCTGTTAGTAATCGGGTTCTGTTACTAGTGTCGGGTACTACTACCAGGAAGGACAGTGTCCTCTCTCCATCTCGGTAGGAATCGGGTTCTGTTACTACTACTACTAGGAAGGACAGTGTCCTCTCTCCATCTCAGAAGAATCTGTGTGTGGTAGTAATCGGGTTCTGTTACTACTACTACCAGGAAGGACAGTGTCCTCTCTCCATCTCGGTAGTAATCGGGTTCTGTTACTACTACTACCAGGAAGGACAGTGTCCTCTCTCCATCTCGGTAGTAATCGGGTTCTGTTACTACTACTATCAGGAAGGACAGTGTCCTCTCCCCATCTCGGTAGTAATCGGGTTCTGTTACTACTACTACCAGGAAGGACAGTGTCCTCTCTCCATCTCGGTAGTAATCGGGTTCTGTTACTACTACTACTAGGAAGGACAGTGTCCTCTCTCCATCTCAGAAGAATCTGTGTGTGGTAGTAATCGGGTTCTGTTACTACTACTACCAGGAAGGACAGTGTCCTCTCTCCATCTCGGTAGTAATCGGGAAGAGACAGACTGACACACAGAAGCAGTTACAACGTAAAGATTCAAAACATCTATTTGTAAAAATACCTATTCAACTTTTAAATCAACATTCTGTCACTGGTAGACAGAATACCGAGTGGTCCAGGACACAGATTTATTTAGGAAAAAGAACAACTTTGAATCCACCCAGTCTTTACACCACAAGGTAATAAGATATACACTATATATATATATACACAAAAGTATGTGGACACCCCTTTAAATTAGTGGATTTGGCACCCGTTCATAACTGTATTAAAATAATTAATAATTGAGCACACAGCCATGCACTCTCCATAGACAAACATTGCCAGTAGAGCAGTCATAGGATGCCACCTTTCCAACAAGTCAATTCGTCAAATTTCTGCCCTGCTAGAGCTGCCCCGAGCGACTGTAAGTGCTGTATTGTGAAGTGGAAAAGTCTAGGAGCAACAACGGCTCAGCTGTGAAGTGGTAGGCCACACAAGCTCACAGAACGGGATCGCCGAGTGCTGAAGCATCGTCTGTCCTCGGTTTGCAACACTCACTACAGAGTTCCAAACTGCCTCTGGAAGCAACGTCATGTTAAGAACTGTTTGTCTGAAGCTTCATGAAATGGGTTTCCGTGGCCGAGCAGCCACACACAAGCCTAAGATCACCATGCGCAATGCCAAGCGTCGGCTGGAGTGGTTTAAAGGAGCAGTGGAAACGCTTCACCATCTGGCAGTCCAACGGACGAATCTGGGTTTGGCGGATGCCAGGAGAACGCTGCCTGCCCCAACACCGCTGTAAAGTTTGGTGGATGAGGAATAATGTTCTGGGGATGTTTTTCATTGTTCAGGCCTCTTAGTTCCAGTGAAGGGAAATCTTAACGCTACAGCATAACAATGACATTCTAGATGATTCTGTGCTTCCAACTTTGTGGCAACAGTTTGAGGAAGACCATTTCCTGTTCCAGGTTGACAATGCCCCTGTGCACAAAGAGAAGTTCATACAGAAATGGTTTGTTGATATCAGTGTGGAGGAACTTGACTGGCCTGCACAGAGCCCTGACCTGAACCCCATCAAACACCTTTCAGATGAATTGGAATGCCGACTCCGAGCCAGGCCTAATCGCCCAGCATCAGTGCCCGACCTCACTAATGTTCTCGTGGCTGAATGGAAGCAAGTCCCCACATCAATGTTCCAACATCTAGTGGAAAAACTTCCCAGAAGAGGCTGTTATAGGAGCAAAGAGGGGACCAACTCCATATTAATGCCCATGATTTTGGAACGAGATGTTGAACGAGCAGGTGTCCACATACTGTTGGTCAGTGTAGTGTACTTAACATTTAAAATTCTAATTCAATAAATAATATTCAAAACAAATCAAATGCTGAAATGCATACATGTGAACGATGAACCATATTTCATTCAGTACACACTGTGAATAAAGACAGCAGCAATAACTATCTTGATGCATAATGGTAATGGACATGACATATGGTTAAACATAATAAGTTGACTCATTGATGCCCTCTGCAGGCCAGGTGGTCAAACTGCAGCACACAGCCACAGTATATTCATAGTGCACAATTTAGTGAAACATTTTGCAAAGCAACAAGTTTTGTATACATTTTTTTTTTTAAGTGTTTATTTTAAATCCCGGGCCTGTTTTAAATCTATCTTACCTAGTGAATATACCGTTTTAAATCTATCTTACCTAGTGAATATACCCACAGCTGTTCACCCTCTCATCAGAACACCGACAACTCAAATATTATGATCACAAAGTAGGAACATATTAAAAGGAATGTCATCTTCCCTCGATTATATAGATAAAAACATATGTTAACACAGAAAGCCTCGGTCTTTCCTAAAAACACATGTTAAAAAATGACATCACCTAATGAGTACTACATCATCACTTAACATCAGGCAGCAACTGGAGGCTCCACCAATAAGAAACACTTATAATGTACTGCTCTGCTCCCTAGGACCTTCAGCTTCATAATGTACTGCTCTGTTCCCTGGGACCTTCAGCTTCATAATGTACTGCTCTGTTCCCTGGGACCTTCAGCTTCATAATGTACTGCTCTGTTCCCTAGAACCTTCAGCATCATAATGTACTGCTCTGTTCCCTGGGACCTTCAGCTTCATAATGTACTGCTCTGTTCCCTGGGACCTTCAGCTTCATAATGTACTGCTCTGTTCCCTGGTACCTTCAGCTTCATAATGTACTGCTCTGTTCCCTGGGACCTTCAGCTTCATAATGTACTGCTCTGTTCCCTGGGACCTTCAGCTTCATAATGTACTGCTCTGTTCCCTAGAACCTTCAACTTCATAATGTACTGCTCTGTTCCCTAGGACCTTCAGCTTCATAATGTACTGCTCTGTTCCCTGGGACCTTCAGCTTCATAATGTACTGCTCTGTTCCCTGGGACCTTCAGCTTCATAATGTACTGCTCTGTTCCCTGGGACCTTCAGCTTCATAATGTACTGCTCTGTTCCCTGGGACCTTCAGCTTCATAATGTACTGCTCTGTTCCCTAGGACCTTCAGCTTCATAATGTACTGCTCTGTTCCCTGGGACCTTCAGCTTCATAATGTACTGCTCTGTTCCTGAGGACCTTCAGCTTCATAATGTACTGCTCTGTTCCCTGGGACCTTCAGCTTCATAATGTACTGCTCTGTACCCTGGGACATTCAGCTTCATAATGTACTGCTCTGCTCCCTGGGACCTTCAGCTTCATAATGTACTGCTCTGTACCCTGGGACCTTCAGCTTCATAATGTACTGCTCTGCTCCCTAGGACCTTCAGCTTCATAATGTACTGCTCTGTTCCCTGGGACCTTCAGCTTCATAATGTACTGCTCTGTTCCCTAGGACCTTCAGCTTCATAATGTACTGCTCTGTACCCTGGGACCTTCAGCTTCATAATGTACTGCTCTGCTCCCTAGGACCTTCAGCTTCATAATGTACTGCTCTGTTCCCTGGGACCTTCAGCTTCATAATGTACTGCTCTGTTCCCTACTGCTCTGTTCCCTAGGACCTTCAGCTTCATAATGTACTGCTCTGTTCCCTGGGACCTTCAGCTTCATAATGTACTGCTCTGTTCCCTGGGACCTTCAGCTTCATAATGTACTGCTCTGTTCCTGAGGACCTTCAGCTTCATAATGTACTGCTCTGTTCCCTGGGACCTTCAGCTTCATAATGTACTGCTCTGTTCCCTAGGACCTTCAGCTTCATAATGTACTGCTCTGTTCCTGTTAGGGACCTTCAGTTCCACCTTCATAATGTACTGCTCTGTTCCCTGGGACCTTCAGCTTCATAATGTACTGCTCTGTTCCCTAGAACTTTCAGCATCATAATGTACTGCTCTGCTCCCTGGGACCTTCAGCTTCATAATGTACTGATCTGTTCCCTGGGACCTTCAGCTTCATAATGTACTGCTCTGTTCCCTGGGACCTTCAGCTTCATAATGTACTGCTCTGTTCCCTAGGACCTTCAGCTTCATAATGTACTGCTCTGTTCCTGAGGACCTTCAGCTTCATAATGTACTGCTCTGTTCCCTAGGACCTTCAGCTTCATAATGTACTGCTCTGTTCCCTGGGACCTTCAGCTTCATAATGTACTGCTCTGTTCCCTAGGACCTTCAGCTTCATAATGTACTGCTCTGTTCCCTGGGACCTTCAGCTTCATAATGTACTGCTCTGTTCCCTGGGACCTTCAGCTTCATAATGTACTGCTCTGTTCCCTGGGACCTTCAGCTTCATAATGTACTGCTCTGTTCCCTGGGACCTTCAGCTTCATAATGTACTGCTCTGTTCCCTGGGACCTTCAGCTTCATAATGTACTGCTCTGTTCCTGAGGACCTTCAGCTTCATAATGTACTGCTCTGTTCCCTGGGACCTTCAGCTTCATAATGTACTGCTCTGCTCCCTAGGACCTTCAGCTTCATAATTTTACATTTTACATTTAAGTCATTTAGCAGACGCTCTTATAATGTACTGCTCTGTTCCCTGGGACCTTCAGCTTCATAATGTACTGCTCTGTTCCTGAGGACCTTCAGCTTCATAATGTACTGCTCTGTTCCCTGGTACCTTCAGCTTCATAATGTACTGCTCTGTTCCCTGGGACCTTCAGCTTCATAATGTACTGCTCTGTTCCCTAGAACCTTCAGCTTCATAATGTACTGCTCTGCTCCCTAGGACCTTCAGCTTCATAATGTACTCTGCTCCCTAGGACCTTCAGCTTCATAATGTACTCCTGTTCCTGGGACCTTCAGCTTCATAATGTACTGCTCTGTTCCCTAGGACCTTCAGCTTCATAATGTACTGCTCTGTTCCCTAGGACCTTCAGCTTCATAATGTACTGCTCCGTTCCCTAGGACCTTCAGCTTCATAATGTACTGCTCTGTTCCTGAGGACCTTCAGCTTCATAATGTACTGCTCTGTTCCCTAGGACCTTCAGCTTCATAATGTACTGCTCTGTACCCTGGGACCTTCAGCTTCATAATGTACTGCTCTGTTCCCTGGGACCTTCAGCTTCATAATGTACTGCTCTGTTCCCTAGGACCTTCAGCTTCATAATGTACTGCTCTGTTCCCTAGGACCTTCAGCTTCATAATGTACTGCTCTGTTCCCTGGGACCTTCAGCTTCATAATGTACTGCTCTGTTCCCTAGGACCTTCAGCTTCATAATGTACTGCTCTGCTCCCTGGGACCTTCAGTTTCATAATGTACTGCTCTGTTCCCTGTGACCTTCAGCTTCATAATGTACTGCTCTGTTCCCTGGGACCTTCAGCTTCATAATGTACTGCTCTGTTCCCTAGGACCTTCAGCTTCATAATGTACTGCTCTGTTCCCTAGGACCTTCAGCTTCATAATGTACTGCTCTGTACCCTGGGACCTTCAGCTTCATAATGTACTGCTCTGTTCCCTGGGACCTTCCAGTCCATTCCATCCAAGTGGACACTTCAGGAGAAGAGTAGAGAATTAAAATGTCGCCTTTCCCTTTGACCCCATCAGTAAAATACCCTCGTACAACCATCCGTCTCCTCCTTACATTCTGCTTAGCTACACTGACAGCACAGCAGTAATCAGTCTGGTAATTACAAGGCTATAAAATACCTCACAGCTCGACATCAAGCACTTCCACACACTACTGCACTGACAGTCACACAGGACACAGCCTCCCAGCCTGAGAGTGACGGACTAGAGGAGGGAGGGAGGAGGCAGTTTAGTGGGGAGGTGGTGTGAAGAAAATAGACGAGTGAGGCTGAGGCATTGTGGGGTTTACCGGTGTACCAAATGGCACCTTTTTCCCTTCATAGTGCACTTCTATTGACCAGAGCCCCATTCCCTATATAGTGCACTACTTTAGACCAGATCCCTATAGAACCCTATTCCCTATGTAGTGCACTACTTTAGACCAGATCCCTATAGAACCCTATTCCAGAGCCCTATAGAACCCTGTGCACTACTTTAGACCAGATCCCTATAGACTCCAATTCCCTATATAGTGTACTACTATTGACCAGAGCCCTATTCACTATATAGGGAATAGGGTTCTGGTCAATAGTAGTACACTACATATGGAATAGGGCTCTGGTCTGTAGTAGTGCACTATATAGGGAATAGGGTTATGGTCAATAGTAGTGCACTACATATGGAATAGGGTTCTGGTCAATAGTAGTGCACTACATATGGAATAGGGTTCTGGTCAATAGTAGTACACTACATATGGAATAGGGTTCTGGTCAATAGTAGTGCACTACATATGGAATAGGGTTCTGGTCAATAGTAGTACACTACATATGGAATAGGGTTCTGGTCAATAGTAGTACACTATATAGGGAATAGGGTTCTGGTCAATAGTAGTACACTATATAGGGAATAGGGCTCTGGTCTATAGTAGTACACTATATAGGGAATAGGGTGCTATTAGGGAGGCGTAGTGTTGGCCCTTCCTTCCATCAGATGTCAATGGCGATGCCGTGCTTGGTGGAGATCACGTCTCGAGTTCCTGTCAGGTACATGAGCACAGAGCACAGGTGTGGCAGGGTGGCTGTGATGCTCACATACAGCCAATAGGAGATGGGGGCCGTGTTGCCGAACGGACACACCCACAGACCATGGCGGACCCCGTCTCGGATGTGGTGAGAGGCCAGGGAGATAAACAGCAGCCAGGGTAGAGAGCACCACGAGTCCTTTAGCCTGCCCAGCCACAGCACCAGCCTCAGAGAGAAGCAGAGGACCGGGATTAGAGAGGAGCAATGGAGGGGGGGGCGGTGGGGCAGACTGGTGGCTGCCTGGAGGAGGAAACAGGCACAAAACAGAGCTTATTGTTTAGGTTTTTTATTCCTTCATGAACACTGTGGGCCAGATTCCCAGACACAGATTAGGCCTAGTACTGAACTAAGGTTGTTCCAATGGAGATCTTATTAGTCCTAATCTTTTGTCTGTGAAAATGTAGCACACTAATCTGAAAACAAAAAGGGAGAACTTTACAGAAATTTTTCTTACTTTGAGCGACAGAGAGCCAGCCATATAGAAGTGATCCAGGTCTATAACAGAGGCCAGGATCCCTGCTAAGATAACTTCATAGAAGTCACTCTTCTTCTTGAGGCCAATGACGATAGCCCAGGACCAGAGGCCTATCAGACAATGGACGGTGTTGTCCAGCACTGCCCGCAGCCACAGGTGCTGTTGGAGTAGGACCAGCTGCATGACGTGGTCAGCCAGCACACAGAAGGCTCCCAGCGCAGTGCTGGCCAGTAGGGAGGCAGAGGAGAAGGTCTGGAGCAATGCCTGGGCTTTCTCCGTCTCCACGGCCAGGCTCAGGGGCATGGAGCCGCCCGTACCCCCAGCAGAGGAGGATGAGTCCAGCTTGGAGTGATACCCTCGCATGGCGCTTCTGGAGGGAGGAGGTCCACTTCCATAGGAGGTCAGCAACACCTAGATGGCAAACTAGAAGACAGTATACTGTAAACATAAATTACACATGATGGAACTAGCTCTAGTCCAGGGTAACATGATTGATAAGGCATCATGGAACTAGCTCTAGTCCAGGGTAACATCATTGATAAGGCATGATGGAACTAGCTCTAGTCCAGGGTAACATCATTGATAAGGCATGATGGAACTAGCTCTAGTCCAGGGTAACATGATTGATAAGGCATCATGGAACTAGCTCTAGTCCAGGGTAACATGATTGATAAGGCATCATGGAACTAGCTCTAGTCCAGGGTAACATGATTGATGATTGAGCTCTAGTCCAGGCATTGATCATGATGGAACTAGCTCTAGTCCAGGGTAACATGATTGATAAGGCATCATGGAACTAGCTCTAGTCCAGGGTAACATCATTGATAAGGCATGATGGAACTAGCTCTAGTCCAGGGTAACATCATTGATAAGGCATGATGGAACTGATGGTAAACTAAGGCATGATGGAACTAGCTCTAGTCCAGAGTAACATAATTGATAAGGCATGATGGAACTAGCTCTAGTCCAGGGTAACATAATTGATAAGGCATGATGGAACTAGCTCTAGTCCAGAGTAACATCATTGATAAGGCATGATGGAACTAGCTCTAGTCCAGGGTAACATAATTGATAAGGCATGATGGAACTAGCTCTAGTCCAGGGTAACATAATTGATAAGGCAGATGGTAACATCATTGATAAGGCATGATGGAACTAGCTCTAGTCCAGGGTAACATAATTGATAAGGCATGATGGAACTAGCTCTAGTCCAGGGTAACATCATTGATAAGGCATGATGGAACTAGCTCTAGTCCAGGGTAACATCATTGATAAGGCATGATGGAACTAGCTCTAGTCCAGGGTAACATCATTGATAAGGCATGATGGAACTAGCTCTAGTCCAGGGTAACATCATTGATAAGGCATGATGGAACTAGCTCTAGTCCAGAGTAACATCATTGATAAGGCATGATGGAACTAGCTCTAGTCCAGGGTAACATAATTGATAAGGCATGATGGAACTAGCTCTAGTCCAGGGTAACATAATTGATAAGGCATGATGGAACTAGCTCTGGTCCAGGGTGTTTATGTGACGCTAGCTGATGCTGTGCCTTGAAGAAGGCTCAACATTAGAAACCTGCTAGTAATTGAATCGAACCTGCCAGAGCTAGAATCGAACCTACACTGATCTAGACTTTAGCATAAAGTCACGTGGTGTTTTTACTCTCTCTCTCCTTTTGATAACTGCTCCTTTAAGAAGTCACTGTGAATCACGATCTCTAAATAAATGTCTATCCTTCTGGAACTGAGGATATATGTAGGTCAGGCCAGGCTCACAGTAACCTGGGTTCAATTCATCAGTGCACACCGTAGCAAAACGTTTAGAAACAGAAAAAAAAACTAACATTTAAACATTTATTTTTTGGACAAGTTCAGTCCCTCTGTTTCAGTCTTCTTCCATTTGGTGCCTTGTGAATATGACCCTGAATTAGCCTGACTATATACTAGAATAGGTTATACAATGTGCATGAATCATTTCTTCAAATCATCTACCATTGTACATCCAAAAGAAAAGTCACTGACATCAATAAAAGGATTGATCTTTCCACAGAGATGCAGACAGGCCTGAATGATCGAGTTCCCAGGGAAAGGCTCCTTATTTGACTCCTTGTGTAACAAGATGTTTGATGGAAGAATACAGGTAACTGCCGGTGGGAATTTCTTCTTGCTTTTGTGATGTTTTGTAGTAAACACATGTGTTTGATGTACAAAATGAAAGCATAGGCAGAATTCAACTCATGCATCTGGTTAAAGCTAGCGAACCAGCCGTGAAAATAGTTGCTTGTCTGTTGAGATGGGCAGAAGACTGGGGACTAAGACACCTGCACTGCTTGCTGTTTGGGGTTTTAGGCTGGGTTTCTGTACAGCACGTAACATCGGCTGATGTAAAAATGGCTTTATAAAAAACACATTTGATTGATTGATTTGTGACTAAGAAATAACTACGTTAGGTAAAAAATACTTCATTGTGTTAAAAAAAAATATATCAAAAAGTTGATATCACGACGTTAACCAGCTGGATAACAAACTAACTATTGGTTCAGTTTAGACTGTGCAACATCACGTGAAAAACAAAAAAACATTTTTTAGGTTGAATCATCTTGAAATACAAAAGTAGATTCATTTAGCTAGCTAGGTCATTTATTAGCTATGTAATGCTAGCTAATAACAGCTAGCTAAGGAATCCCGCACCTATCTACGAAACCTTATAGACTACAGACAGGTGTTTGAGTACCAAGATTTAGCAAATGTGATAAGGCCAAAGTTATTAAAATGAAATAACGCCGTTAATCAACACGATAACAATACTTTGTCACTTACCCCATTGTAGCTAAATTCGTTTATCAACTGTAAGCTAGCGACGGTCTGTCCGCACAGTTTCTACCGCCTTAACCCAGAGGCGCAGCAATACGGAACTTCCGGGTACGACTGAGAAACAGATCAAACGGACCAGGTCGGCGTTTGGGGTTTCAGAAGTAAATGAGAGAATTTAAAACTTCTTCCGTAGTTGTTAATTTTCTCGAAATCTAAAAACACAACCTGGATTCGAGTTAATGTATGAAGTAGTTGAACATGTTATTACCCCGAACGTCGTGAAGGTGACAAAATATTATGTTTACATTTATGTAAAAAGTAACTTTATATCTAGGGACTGACGTTTATTTTTGAAGGACTGCACATGCGCAGTTCTGCACGATAAGACCCGATGACGTGTTTCTACCCGGGAGTTTAGCGAGCGAACGTCGCCATGACACGTGATCGGGGATTTCTACTGAAGAAGCAGTTTCAGCCTGTCTTCATACAGTACTGTCTTTGGTCTGTTTGTGTCTGTCTGTGTAATTGTAGAGAGAAAAAACACTCTTCAGTTCCGCTTCCCTTAGAAGACATAATTGGTGGAAAGAGCTGTCAGTAATTTATTGCGGAAGAATGAATGTCCAATCATGGATGAGATTGGTCCAACCATAATAATTAGTGTATATAATAATTAGTGTATCATAATAATTCCTTTGTTTGGCACTGTAAACATATTCTTAAAAGAACATTTCTAATCAAATTAAATCTAAATGTATTGGTCAAATACACATATTTGCGGGTGTGGCAAAATGCTTGTGTTCCCAGCTCCAACAGTGCAGTAGTATCTAACTAAATGCTTGTGTTCCCAGCTCCAACAGTGCAGTAGTATCTAACTAAATGCTTGCGTTTCTAGCTCCAACAGTAATATCTAACTAAATGCTTGCGTTCCTAGCTCCAACAGTGCAGTAGTATCTAACTAAATGCTTGTGTTCCTAGCTCCAACAGTGCAGTAGTATCTAACTAAATGCTTGTGTTCCTAGCTCCAACAGTGCAGTAATATCTAGCTAAATGCTTGTGTTCCTAGCTCCAACAGTGCAGTAGTATCTAACTAAATGCTTGTGTTCCTAGCTCCAACAGTGCAGTAATATCTAGCTAAATGCTTGTGTTCCTAGCTCCAACAGTGCAGTAGTATCTAACTAAATGCTTGTGTTCCTAGCTCCAACAGTGCAGTCATATCTAACTAAATGCTTGTGTTCCTAGCTCCAACAGTGCAGTAGTATCTAACTAAATGCTTGTGTTCCTAGCTCCAACAGTGCAGTAGTATCTAACAAAATGCTTGTGTTCCTAGCTCCAACAGTACAGTAGTATCTAACTAAATGCTTGTGTTCCCAGCTCCAACAGTGCAGTAGTATCTAACTAAATGCTTGTGTTCCCAGCTCCAACAGTGCAGTAGTATCTAACTAAATGCTTGTGTTCCTAGCTCCAACAGTGCAGTAGTATCTAACTAAATGCTTGTGTTTCTAGCTCCAACAGTACAGTAGTATCTAACTAAATGCTTGTGTTTCTAGCTCCAACAGTGCAGTAGTATCTAACTAAATGCTTGTGTTCCTAGCTCCAACAGTGCAGTAGTATCTAACTAAATGCTGGTGTTCCTAGCTCCAACAGTGCAGTAGTATCTAACTAAATGCTTGTGTTCCTAGCTCCAACAGTGCAGTAGTATCTAACTAAATGCTTGTGTTCCTAGCTCCAACAGTGCAGTAGTATCTAACTAAATGCTTGTGTTCCCAGCTCCAACAGTGCAGTAGTATCTAACTAAATGCTTGTGTTCCCAGCTCCAACAGTACAGTAGTATCTAACTAAATGCTTGTGTTCCCAGCTCCAACAGTGCAGTAGTATCTAGCTAAATGCTTGTGTTCCCAGCTCCAACAGTGCAGTAGTATCTAACTAAATGCTTGTGTTCCCAGCTCCAACAGTGCAGTAGTATCTAACTAAATGCTTGTGTTCCTAGCTCCAACAGTACAGTAATATCTAACTAAATGCTTGCGTTCCTAGCTCCAACAGTGCAGTAGTATCTAACTAAATGCTTGTGTTTCTAGCTCCAACAGTACAGTAATATATAACTAAATGCTTGTGTTCCTAGCTCCAACAGTACAGTAATATATAACAAAATGCTTGTGTTCCTAGCTCCAACAGTACAGTAATATATAACAAAATGCTTGTGTTCCTAGCTCCAACAGTGCAGTAGTATCTAACTAAATGCTTGTGTTCCTAGCTCCAACAGTGCAGTAGTATCTAACTAAATGCTGGTGTTCCTAGCTCCAACAGTGCAGTAGTATCTAACTAAATGCTTGTGTTCCCAGCTCCAACAGTGCAGTAGTATCTAACTAAATGCTTGTGTTCCCAGCTCCAACAGTACAGTAGTATCTAACTAAATGCTTGCGTTCCCAGCTCCAACAGTGCAGTAATATCTAACTAAATGCTTGCGTTCCTAGCTCCAACAGTGCAGTAGTATCTAACTAAATGCTTGTGTTCCCAGCTCCAACAGTACAGTAGTATCTAACTAAATGCTTGTGTTCCTAGCTCCAACAGTGCAGTAACAGTAATATCTAACTAAATGCTTGTGTTTCCAACAGTGCAGTAGTATCTAACTAAATGCTCCAACAGTGCAGTAGTATCTAACTAAATGCTTGTGCAGTTAACTAAAGCTCCAGCTCCAACAGTGCAGTAGTATCTAACTAAAGTTCCCAGCTCCAACAGTACAGTAGTATCTAACTAAATGCTTGTGTTCCTAGCTCCAACAGTGCAGTAATATCTAACTAAATGCTTGTGTTCAGCTCCAACAGTGCTCCAACTAGCTCCAACAGTGCAGTAATATCTAACTAAATGCTTGTGTTCCTAGCTCCAACAGTGCAGTAGTATCTAACTAAATGCTTGTGTTCCCAGCTCCAACAGTGCAGTAGTATCTAACTAAATGCTTGTGTTCCTAGCTCCAACAGTGCAGTAGTATCTAACTAAATGCTTGTGTTCCTAGCTCCAACAGTGCAGTAGTATCTAACTAAATGCTTGTGTTCCTAGCTCCAACAGTGCAGTAGTATCTAACTAAATGCTTGTGTTCCTAGCTCCAACAGTGCAGTAGTATCTAACTAAATGCTTGTGTTCCCAGCTCCAACAGTACAGTAGTATCTAACTAAATGCTTGTGTTCCTTGTGTTAGCTCCAACAGTGCAGTAGTATCTAACTAAATGCTTGTAGTAAATGCCTAGCTACAGTAATATCAACAGTGCAGTAGTATCTAACTAAATGCTTGTGTTCCTAGCTCCAACAGTGCAGTAGTATCTAACTAAATGCTTGTGTTCCTAGCTCCAACAGTACAGTAATATCTAACAAAATGCTTGTGTTCCTAGCTCCAACTGCCAACAGTGCCCAACAGTAGTATCTAACTAAATGCTTGTGTTCCTAAAGCTCCAACAGTGCAGTAGTATCTAACTAAATGCTTGTGTTCCTAGCTCCAACAGTGCAGTAGTATCTAACTAAAAAATGCTTGCGTTCCAGCTCCAACAGTGCAGTAGTATCTAACTAAATGCTTGTGTTTCTAGCTCCAACAGTGCAGTAGTATCTAACTAAATGCTTGTGTTTAACTAAAGCTCCAACAGTGCAGTAGTATCTAACTAAATGCTTGTGTTCCTAGCTCCAACAGTGCAGTAGTATCTAACTAAATGCTGGTGTTCCTAGCTCCAACAGTGCAGTAGTATCTAACTAAATGCTTGTGTTCCTAGCTCCAACAGTGCAGTAGTATCTAACTAAATGCTTGTGTTCCTAGCTCCAACAGTGCAGTAGTATCTAACTAAATGCTTGTGTTCCCCTCCAACAGCTCCAACAGTGCAGTAGTATCTAACTAAATGCTTGTGTTCTAACTAAAGCTCCAACAGTGCAGTAGTATCTAACTAAATGCTTGTGTTCTAGCTCCAGCAGTGCCTAACTAAATGCTTGTGTAGCTCCAACAGTACAGTAGTATCTAACTAAATGCTTGTGTTCCCAGCTCCAACAGTGCAGTAGTATCTAACTAAATGCTCCAACAGTGTGTATCTAACTAAATGCTTGTGTTCCCAGCTCCAACAGTGCAGTAGTATCTAACTAAATGCTTGTGTTCCTAGCTCCAACAGTGCAGTAATATCTAACTAAATGCTTGTGTTCCTAGCTCCAACAGTGCAGTAGTATCTAACTAAATGCTTGTGTTCCTAGCTCCAACAGTGCAGTAGTATCTAACTAAATGCTTGTGTTCTTAGCTCCAACAGTACAGTAATATCTAACTAAATGCTTGTGTTCCTAGCTCCAACAGTGCAGTAATATCTAACTAAATGCTTGTGTTCCTAGCTCCAACAGTGCCAACTAAATGCTTGTGTCCATAGCAGCTCCAACAGTACAGTAGTATCTAACTAAATGCTTGTGTTCCCAGCTCCAACAGCAGTAATATCTAACAACAGTCCAACAGCAGTAGTATCTAACTAAATGCTTGTACAGTTCTAACTAAAGCTCCAACAGTGCAGTAGTATCTAACTAAATGCTTGTGTTCCCAGCTCCAACAGTACAGTAGTATCTAACTAAATGCTTGTGTTCCTAGCTCCAACAGTACAGTAGTATCTAACTAAATGCTTGTGTTCCCAGCTCCAACAGTGCAGTAGTATCTAACTAAATGCTTGTGTTCCTAGCTCCAACAGTGCAGTAGTATCTAACTAAATGCTTGTGTTCCTAGCTCCAACAGTACAGTAATATCTAACTAAATGCTTGTGTTCCTAGCTCCAACAGTGCAGTAGTATCTAACTAAATGCTTGTGTTCCTAGCTCCAACTCCAACTAAATGCTTGTGTTCCCAGCTCCAACAGTGCAGTAGTATCTAACTAAATGCTTGTGTTCCTAGCTCCAACAGTACAGTAATATCTAACTAAATGCTCCAACAGTGCAGTAGTTCTAGCTCCAACAGTACAGTAATATCTAACTAAATGCTTGTGTTCCTAGCTCCAACAGTACAGTAATATCTAACTAAATGCTTGTGTTCCTAGCTCCAACAGTACAGTAATATCTAACTAAATGCTTGTGTTCCTAGCTCCAACAGCAGTAGTATCCTCCAACATGTAATATCTAACTAAATGCTTGTGTTCCTAGTCCAACAGTGCAGTAGTATCTAACTAAATGCTTGTGTTCCTAAAGCTCCAACAGTGCAGTAGTATCTAACTAAATGCTTGTGTTCCTAGCTCCAACAGTACAGTAGTATCTAACTAAATGCTTGTGTTCCTAGCTTGCAGTAGTTCCTAGCTCCAACAGTGCAGTAGTATCTAACTAAATGCTTGTGTTCCCAGCTCCAACAGTGCAGTAGTATCTAACTAAATGCTTGTGTTCCCAGCTCCAACAGTGCAGTAGTATCTAACTAAACAGCTCCAACAGCAGTAGTATCTAACTAAATGCTTGTGTTCCCAGCTCCAACAGTGCAGTAATATCTAACTAAATGCTTGTGTTCCTCCAACTAAAGCTAATATCCAACAGTGCAGTAGTATCTAACTAAATGCTTGTGTTCCCAGCTCCAACAGTACAGTAGTATCTAACTAAATGCTTGTGTTCCTAGCTCCAACAGTGCAGTAGTATCTAACTAAATGCTTGTGTTCCTAGCTCCAACTAAATGCTTGTGTTCCAGCTCCAACAATATCTAACTAAATGCTTGTGTTCCCAACAGTACAGCTCTAAACAGTGCAGTAATATCTAACTAAATGCTTGTGTTCCTAGCTCCAACAGTACAGTAATATCTAACTAAATGCTTGTGTTCCTAGCTCCAACAGTGCAGTAGTATCTAACTAAATGCTTGTGTAGCTCCAACAGTCAGTAGTATCTAACTAAATGCTTGTGTTTAGCTCCAACAGTACAGTAGTATCTAACTAAATGCTTGTGTTCCTAGCTCCAACAGTGCAGTAATATCTAACTAAATGCCTAGCTCCAACAGTGCAGTAGTATCTAACTAAATGCTTGTGTTCCTCCAACAGCAGTAGTATCTAACTAAATGCTTGTGTTCCAGCTCAACAGTACAGTAGTAACTAAATGCTTGTGTTCCTAGCTCCAACAGTACAGTAGTATCTAACTAAATGCTTGTGTTCCTAGCTCCAACAGTGCAGTAGTATCTAACTAAATGCTTGTGTTCCCAGCTCCAACAGTCAGTAGTATCAACTAAATGCTTGTGTTCCCAGCTCCAACAGTGCAGTAGTATCTAACTAAATGCTTGTGTTCCTAGCTCCAACAGTGCAGTAGTATCTAACTAAATGCTTGTGTTCCTAGCTCCAACAGTGCAGTAATATCTAACTAAATGCTTGTGTTCCCAGCTCCAACAGTGCAGTAGTATCTAACTAAATGCTTGTGTTCCTAGCTCCAACAGTGCAGTAATATCTAACTAAATGCTTGTGTTCCTAGCTCCAACAGTGCAGTAATATCTAACTAAATGCTTGTGTTCCTAGCTCCAACAGTGCAGTAGTATCTAACTAAATGCTTGTGTTCCTAGATTCAACAGTACAGTAGTATCTAACTAAATGCTTGTGTTCCTAGATCCAACAGTACAGTAGTATCTAACTAAATGCTTGTGTTCCTAGCTCCAACAGTGCAGTAATATCTAACAATACAGAACAATACACAAAAATCTAAAAAGTAAAATAATGGAATTAAGAAATATATAAATATTAGAACGAGCAGTGTAAGAGTCCGGATTATATATACACGGAACAAAAATAAAATGTAAAATGCTGTCCCATGTTTAATTTTTCCTTCTTCATAACATTGTAAAAATCTGAACCTTTTTCTTCAAAAATGATGCAGAAAAAGGATGCTCATCCGTGCCTATTAGACTACTGCAAAGCTTAAAAAACGGCTGCTAGAATCCTGACTGGAACCAAAAGATGTGATCATATTACTACTCCAGTGTTAGCCTCCCTACACTGGCTTCCTGTTAACGCCAGTGGCGATATTAGCATGTAAAAAACAAACAAGTGGGATGCATACCAGCAGCCACTACACAACACAACACAACACTAAACAATACATCTATCCTGCCACGTCACAGAAATCTGCTCCTTTTATTCTCTGTCCCCAACACAGTAGACGACCAGTTCTGTTAGCCTTTAGCCGTCCCCTCATCCTACTCCTCCTCTGTTCCTCGGGTGATGTGGAGGTTATCCCAGGCCCTGTGTGTCCCCAGACGCTCTCATTTGGGAACTTCTGTAACTGTAAAAGCTTTGGTTTCATGCATGTTAACATCAGCAGCCTCCTCCCTAAGTTTGTTTTACTCACTGCTTTAGCACACTCCGCCAACCCTGATGTCTTAGCCGTGTCTGAATCCTGGTTTAGGAAAACCACCAAAAACCCTGACATTTCCATCCCTAACTCTGACATGGAGAGGAGAGCCAAATGGAGAGGAGTTGCAATCTACTGCAGAGATAGCCTGCAAAGTTTTGTCAAACTTTCCAGGTCTATGCCCAAACAGTTCAAGCTTCTAATTTAAAAAATGAATCTCTCCAGTAATACGTCTCTCGCTGTTGTCGCCTGTTATAGACACCCCCTCTCCCCCCTAGCTCCTAGCTGTGCCCTGGACACCATATGGGAATTGATTTCCCCCATCTATTTTCAGAGTTTGTTCTGTTAGGTGATCTAAACTAGGATATGCTTAACACCCCGGCAGTCCTACAATCTAAACTAGATGCCCTCAATCTCACACAAATTATCAAGGAAACCACCAGGTACAACCCTAAATCTGTAAACATGGGCACCCTCATAGATATTATCCTGACCAACTTGCCCTCCAAATACACCTCCGCTGTCTTCAATCAGGATCTCAGCGATCACTGCCTCATTGCCTCTATCCGCTACGGGTCCGCAATCAAACGTCCACCCCTCATCACTGTCAAACGCTCCCTAAAACACTTCTGCGAGCAGGCCTTTCTATCTGGCCCGGGTTTCCTGGAAGGATATTGACCTCATCCCGTCAGTCGAGGATGCCTGGTCGTTCTTTAAAGTAATTTTCTCAAGAGATATAGTACTGAAACACTTGAGTGTCTCTTGATCCTAGGTCCTGGCAGAGTTGTGCAGACTCAGGACAACTGAGCTTTGAAGGAATACGCAGATTTAAAGAGGAGTCCGTAATTTGCTTTCTAATAATCATGATCTTTTCCTCAACGAAGTTCATTAATTTATTACTGCTGAAGTGAAAGCCATCCTCTCTTGGGGAATGCTGCTTTTTAGTTAGCTTTGCGACAGTATCAAAAAGGAATTTCGTATTGTTCTTATTTTCCTCAATTAAGTTGGAAAAATAGGATGATCGAGCAGCAGTGAGGGCTCTTCGATACTGCACGGTACTGTCTTTCCAAGCTAGTCAGAAGACTTCCAGTTTGGTGGAGCAGCAGTGAGGGCTCTTTGATACTGCACGGTATTTTCTTTCCAAGCTGGCTAGTCAGTGAGGGCTCTTTGATACTGCACGGTACTGTCTTTCCAAGCTAGTCAGAAGACTTCCAGTTTGGTGTAGCAGCAGTGAGGGCTCTTCGATACTGCACGGTACTGTCTTTCCAAGCTAGTCGGAAGACTTCCAGTTTGGTGGAGCAGCAGTGAGGGCTCTTCGGTACTGCACGGTACTGTCTTTCCAAAGCTAGTCAGAAGACTTCCAGTTTGGTGGAGCAGCAGTGAGGGCTCTTCGGTACTGCACGGTACTGCCTTTCCAAAGCTAGTCAGAAGACTTCCAGTTTGGTGGAGCAGCAGTGAGGGCTCTTCGATACGGCACGGTACGGTCTTTCCAAGCTAGTCGGAAGACTTCCAGGTCAGTGTGGCGCCATTTCCGTTCCAATTTTCTGGAAGCTTGCTTCAGAGCTCGGGTATTTTCTGTATACCAGGGAGCTAGTTCCTTATGAGAAATCTTTTTAGTTTTTAGGGGTGCAACTGCATCTAGGGTATTGTGCAAGGTTAAATTTGAGTTCTTCAGTTAGGTGGTTAACTGATTTTTGTCCTCTGATGTCCTTGGGTAGACAGAGGGAGTCTGGAAGGACATCAAGGAATCTTTGTGATGCCTGTGAATTTATAGCACGACTTTTGATGTTCCTTGTTTGGGGTTTTAGCAGATTATTTGTTGCAATTGCAAACGTAATAAAATGGTGGTCCGATAGTCCAGGATTATGAGGAAAAACATTAAGATCCACAACATTTATTCCATGGGACAAAACTAGGTCCAGAGTATGACTGTGACAGTGAGTGGGTCCAGAGACATGTTGGACAAAACCCACTGAGTCGATGATGGCTCCGAAAGCCTTTTGGAGTGGGTCTGTGGACTTTTCCATGTGAATATTAAAGTCACCAAAGATTAGAATATTATCTGCTATGACTACAAGGTCCGATAGGAATTCAGGGAACTCAGTGAGGAACGCTGTATATGGCCCAGGAGGCCTGTAAACATTAGCTATAAAAAAGTGATTGAGTAGCCTGCATAGATTTCATGCTCAAAAGACGAAAACTTCTTTTTTTTTGTAAATTGACATTTGCTATCGTAAATGTTAGCAACACCTCCGCCTTTGCGGGATGCGCTGGGGAAATGGTCACTAGTGTAACCAGGAGGAGAGGCTTCATTTAACACAGTAAATTCATCAGGCTTAAGCCATGTTTCAGTCAGGCCAATCACATCAAGATTATGATCAGTGATTAGTTCATTGACTATAATTGCCTTTGAAGTAAGGGATCTAACATTAAGTAGCTCTATTTTGAGATGTGAGGTATCATGATCTCTTTCAATAATGACAGGAATGGAGGAGGTCTTTATCCTAGTGAGATTGCTAAGACGAACACTGCCATGTTTAGTTTTGCCGAACCTAGGTCGAGGCACAGACACGGTCTCAATGGGGATAGCTGAGCTGACTACACTGACTGTGCTAGTGGCAGACTCTACTATGCTGGCAGGCTGGCTAACCGCCTGCTGCCTGGCCTGAACCCTATTTCATTGTAGAGCTAGAGGAGTTAGAGCCCTGTCTATGTTGGTAGATAAGATGAGAGCACCCCTCCAGCTAGGATGGAGTCCGTCACTCCTCAACAGGCCAGGCTTGGTCCTGTTTGTGGGTGAGTCCCAGAAAGAGGGTCAATTATCTACAAATTCTCTCTTTTGGGAGGGGCAGAAAACAGTTTTCAACCAGCGATTGAGTTGTGAGACTCTGCTGTAGAGCTCATCACTCCGCCTAACTGGGAGGGGGCCAGAGACTCTGCTGTAGAGCTCATCACTCCCCCTAACTGGGAGGGGGCCAGAGACTCTGCTGTAGAGCTCATCACTCCCCCTAACTGGGAGGGGGCCAGATACTCTGTGGTAGACTATATGAGTGTTGTTGTGGTAGACTATATGAGTGTTGCTGTGGTAGACTATATGAGTGTTTTTGTGGTAGACTATATGAGTGTTGTTGTGGTAGACTATATGAGTGTGTTGTTGTGGTAGACTATATGAGTGTTGTTGTGGTAGACTATATGAGTGTTGTTGTGGTAGACTATATGAGTGTTGCTGTGGTCTCCACCACACTAACCCTGCCAGAGACAATTACTAGATGCCGTCACATCTTTCTAGCTGATGACCTTCAGACCTTCTGAATAGGTGACTTGAGACTTCCATACTCATGGGGTTAACAGTATCCTGGACGAGCAGCCATTTTATTTATCCCCAGCAAGATGTCACGGATCTGGAGACACGTTCTATGTCTTCCACTAGATGTCCTCATTCAGTACAGCATTTAATTGTGCAAATCCCATGTGGTTTGAGCCTTTAGTCTGGGAAAGACTGAGTGTCACGTGAAAATTCAAGGTTACGGGAGCGCGCTTCTTGAAGACAACCCTTTGTTCCAGATCGCATGCGAAGGAGCACGTTCGCCTGAGACATTAGATAATGGTTTTCCACGTTTAAAACATCCTAAAGCTTGATTCTGCACTTAGTTTGACCAGTTTAGTCGACATATAATATGTAATTTTGAAGTTTTGATGCGCAACCCCTCGAATTTTGGCTGCATTTCAGCCGGAATTTGTCGCGTTTGATAACACAGAGACACACTACTGGAAACCAAACGCTGTTTTGGGTAATTATGAGTCCTTCCACTACTTCTGATCGAAGACCATCAAAGGTAAGGGAATATTTATGTTGTAATTTTGTGTTTCTGTTGACTCCAACATAGCAGAGAAATATTGCTTATGTCTGAGCGCCGTCTCAGATTATTGAAAAATGAACGATTTCTGTAACGTTAAAAATAAATGTGACAAAGCGATTTCATTAAGAAGCAGTGTATCTTTCTAACTATATGTAGAACATGTATATTTAGTCAAAGGTTATGATGTGTATTGCTGTTATCTGGCTGAGTTATATATAATTTCTCCGGATATTTTTAAGCATTTTCTGAACATTGCGTCAACGGTGATTTACGGAGATAAATTGCATATTATTGAAAAAAACATAAATATACTGTGTAACATGTCCTATTACTGTCATCTGATGATGTGTAACATGTCCTATTACTGTCATCTGATGATGTGTAACATGTCCTATTACTGTCATCTGATGATGTGTAACATGTCCTATTACTGTCATCTGATGATGTGTAACATGTCCTATTACTGTCATCTGATGATGTGTAACATGTCCTATTACTGTCATCTGATGATGTGTAACATGTCCTATTACTGTCATCTGATGAAGATTTTCAAAACGTTAGTGAATTATTTTTCTTTTAATCCTGCGTTTGTTATTGCATCTATTGTTAGACAAAATGGCTGTGTCTTTGGTGGTGGTTTGACATAAATATGTGCTATCTTTTCCCCGTAAAACATTTTAGAAATCTGACACACTGGCTAGATGAACAAGGTGTTTATCTTTCATTTGAGCTATTGGACTTGTTAATATGTGGAGGTTAAATATTTCTAAGAATATTTTTGCATTCTGTGCGCCACTGTTTCAGTTGAGCGGGGGGTGTGGTACCCCTAGGGGGACGTGGTAGCGTGATGTCGTCTACTGACAATATTAATACTATATAAAATATATTTATTCATGTCTGAATGAAGACGATAACAATTTTGTTCAATTATGATTGTAGCTAATTGTTTTTTAAATGATGTTTTACATTGTGCAGATTTGAAGGCTTATTTGATAGATGAAGGTATGTTATAAGGAGATGGGAGGTTTTACATTGTAGATGACATTTAATATAATTATGTAAATGAGTTATTCTAATAACTAGATTTAAAGTTCCTTTCAAAAAAAGGATGAAAGAGTAAGGATAAACTGTTCAAATTATAAGCCAGGACTTAGTGATGGGTCAGAGCTAAGCTGTGGGGAAAAACAGGACTTAGTGATGGGTCAGAGCTAAGCTGTGGAGAAAGACAGGACTTAGTGATGGGTCAGAGCTAAGCTGTGGAGAGTGACGGGTCAGAGCTAAGCTGTGGGGAAAGACAGGATTTAGTGATGGGTCAGAGCTAAGCTGTGGAGAGTGACGGGTCAGAGCTAAGCTGTGGGGAAAGACAGGACTTAGTGATGGGTCAGAGCTAAGCTGTGGGGAAAGACAGGACTTAGTGATGGGTAAGAGCTAAGCTGTGAAGAGTGATGGGTCAGAGCTAAGCTGTGGGGAAAGACAGGACTTAGTGATGGGTCAGAGCTAAGCTGTGGAGAAAGACAGGACTTAGTGATGGGTAAGAGCTAAGCTGTGGGGAAAGACAGGACTTAGTGATGGGTCAGAGCTAAGCTGTGGAGAAAGACAGGACTTAGTGATGGGTAAGAGCTAAGCTGTGGGGAAAGACAGGACTTAGTGATGGGTAAGAGCTAAGCTGTGAAGAGTGATGGGTCAGAGCTAAGCTGTGGGGAAAGACAGGACTTAGTGATGGGTAAGAGCTAAGCTGTGGGGAAAGACAGGACTTAGTGATGGGTCAGAGCTAAGCTGTGAAGAGTGATGGGTCAGAGCTAAGCTGTGGGGAAAGACAGGACTTAGTGATGGGTCAGAGCTAAGCTGTGGAGAAAGACAGGACTTAGTGATGGGTCAGAGCTAAGCTGTGAAGAGTGATGGGTCAGAGCTAAGCTGTGGGGAAAGACAGGACTTAGTGATGGGTCAGAGCTAAGCTGTGAAGAGTGATGGGTCAGAGCTAAGCTGTGGGGAAAGACAGGACTTAGTGATGGGTCAGAGCTAAGCTGTGGAGAAAGACAGGACTTAGTGATGGGTAAGAGCTAAGCTGTGGGGAAAGACAGGACTTAGTGATGGGTAAGAGCTAAGCTGTGGGGAAAGACAGGACTTAGTGATGGGTCAGAGCTAAGCTGTGGAGAAAGACAGGACGTAAACCATTAATCACCTAGATGACCCACCCTAGTCACACCCGACCTAACCAACCTCTCTCTGGTCAGGGCGTGACAGAATGGTTCTAACTCACTGACTGCATTTAGAATGTTGATGATTAAAAGATCAAACTTATATGATCAGAATGATTTTTATTGATTTTGATTTCCATTGATCAGAATGATTTTTATTGATTTGATTTCCATTGATCAGAATGATTTTTATTGATTTGATTTCCATTGATCAGAATGATTTTTATTGATTTGATTTCCATTGATCAGAATGATTTTTATTGATTTGATTTCCATTGATCAGAATGATTTTTATTGATTTGATTTCCATTGATCAGAATGATTTTTATTGATTTTGATTTCCATTGATCAGAATGATTTTTATTGATTTGATTTCCATTGATCAGAATGATTTTTATTGATTTGATTTCCATTGATCAGAATGATTTTTATTGATTTTGATTTCCATTGATCAGAATGATTTTTATTGATTTTGATTTCCATTCAACATGTTGAGCTTCAGTAACCCAGGAGACTCAGGAGTGAAGCTGCTCTCTTATCAACTTCAAACAGGGAACAATATGAGTGGTTGTGTGAAGCTGGAAAATGACTAATAAAAAAACAAATATCCACAGAGAACTCATACTTTTCTTAAAGGCGTTGCATGGCCAATCCAATGCCTGCATTGACCGTACAGCATTTACTGTGATATGTCCTCGTCAGGGCATTTAAACAAAATCATCAAGTAATTATCCATTTAGTACCAAAATAAATTCACAACCATGTTGACATGTTGTTCACAGGCATTGTCTCTGAGAACCACTTTGTCATGTCCAGTACTAAATAGCTGAAAATAAATTAATGAAAAAAATGATTCCATTCATTTTGTCTTCAGTATCTCACAGGCAAAGTCACACAACATTAAGCCTAAACTGCCTGTTGGTTAAAACAATCTTTCAGCCCATATTTCTTTGCGTGGTGCCTGTATTGGCCCAGGTTATTTAAGTGGTGTCTGTATTGGCCCAGGTTATTTAAGTGGTGCCTGTATTGGCCCAGGTTATTTAAGTGGTGTCTGTATTGGCCCAGGTTATTTAAGTGGTGCCTGTATTGGCCCAGGTTATTTGAATGGTGCCTGTATTGGCCCAGGTTATTTGCGTGGTGCCTGTATTGGCCCAGGTTATTTGAATGGTGCCTGTATCGGCCCAGGTTATTTAAGTGGTGCCTGTATTGGCCCAGGTTATTTAAGTGGTGCCTGTATTGGCCCAGGTTATTTAAGTGGTGCCTGTATTGGCCCAGGTTATTTAAGTGGTGCCTGTATTGGCCCAGGTTATTTAAGTGGTGCCTGTATTGGCCCAGGTTATTTAAGTGGTGTCTGTATTGGCCCAGGTTATTTAAGTGGTGCCTGTATTGGCCCAGGTTATTTAAGTGGTGTCTGTATTGGCCCAGGTTATTTAAGTGGTGCCTGTATTGGCCCAGGTTATTTGAATGGTGCCTGTATTGGCCCAGGTTATTTGCGTGGTGCCTGTATTGGCCCAGGTTATTTAAATGGTGCCTGTATTGGCCCAGGTTATTTAAGTGGTGCCTGTATTGGCACAGGTTATTTAAATGGTGCCTGTATTGGTCCAGGTTTTTTGCGTGGTGCCTGTATTGGCCCAGGTTATTTGAATGGTGCCTGTATTGGCCCAGGTTATTTAAGTGGTGCCTGTATTGGCCCAGGTTATTTAAGTGGTGCCTGTATTGGCCCAGGTTATTTAAGTGGTGCCTGTATTGGCACAGGTTATTTAAGTGGTGCCTGTATTGGTCCAGGTTATTTAAGTGGAGCCTGTATTGGCCCAGGTTATTTAAGTGGTGCCTGTATTGGCCCAATTCTGCATAACATTATTTGATGAAGCCAGTGAAAGAAGATAACTGGAAACTTGTTGCCTTGCTATGTTGATGAGCTAGTTGATTGAAATAAACTGATCCAGGTTGTAATATGAGGTTATATGACCAGATTCAACGTATCCACCCATTTCCAGTTCACTGTCTGGTCTGTGGTGTACTTTCTGACACCGTTAAATAGTTAACTGCCCGTTAGTAATAGTTAACTCGCCTGTTAATACATCAGATCAACTTCTGCACCTAGCTCTCCTTTGCAAGACAAACTAACTGCCCCTAATTGACCCTCCCCTTTAACTGCCCCTAATTGACTCATTTTTGATATAACATCCAAGTCCATTGGTGAGGATCAGCTTGAGCAAAGTGAGGTGTAGAATCACTGATCTACAAATAGTATTCTCTGACAAATAATAGTTTCTGTGCAAGAAATTCACAGAGCTACACTTTCCCCTGACTCGGGCAATACCCTCTGCCAAACACACACGCAACCAGTTATATTGATTGATTGGAGATGGCTTGTGTCAGTTCCAGAACCTAGGATTCTATATGTGCAGTGACACTATCAGGATAATATGGGTAAAAGCACAGCGCCTCCATTTCTGGACCAAAAGACAGGTAATGCCTGGTCTCAATCTCTAGTAGATGCATCAGGGTGGCAGGTAGCGTGGTGGTTGGAACAATGGGCCAGTAACCGGAAGGCATGTTTTGTGGAGTATGCATGTTTGTCCGAGCCAGTAGATCAAACAGACACCTCGGTGCATTCAACATGTCAATACCTCTTATTAAAAACAATGAGTGATGAAGTCAATCTCTCCTCCACTTTTTTATTTATTTAAAAAAAAAAAAAAAAAAAACTTTTATTTAACCAGGTAGGCCAGTTAAGAACAAGTTCTCATTTACAACTGCGACCTGGCCGAGATAAAGGAAAGCAGTGCGACAAAAACAATACAGTGTTACACATAAACAAACGTAGAGTCAATAACACAACAGAAAAGTCTATATACAGTGTGTGCAAATGGAGTAAGATGTATGGCAATAAATAGGCCAATAGTGGCGAAATAATTACAATTTTAGCAAATGAACACTGGAGTGATAGATGTGGAGATGATGACGTGCAAGAAGAAATACTGGTGTGCAGAAAAGTAAATAAAAACAATTTGGGGATGAGCTATTTACAGATGGGCTATGTACAGGTGCAGTGATCTGTGAGCTGCTCAGATAGATGATGCTTAAAGTTAGTGAGGGATATATGAGTCTCGAACTTCAACAATTTTTGCAATTCGTTCCAGTCATTGGCAGCAGAGAACTGAAAGGAAAGGCGGCCAAAGGAGGAGTTGGCTTTGATGACCAGTGAGAGGTACCTGCTAGAGCGCGGGTGGGTGTTAGAGATGCAGAATGGACTAATAAAATGGGGGGAAAAGTTACCGAGACTCCACCTGGAGGGGCAGGTCCTGCGTAGACAGCCATACCCTCTGCTAGATGATAGCGGGGAGCCAGGGTCAAGTGGTGGTCCGCTTGTCGACGATGCCTCGAGGTGTTCTTGAGAAGAGCAGACCCGGGCTCTCTTCAAGGTACGCCAATGGACATCTGGGCCGAGGGTATGTTGACCTCTTGCTCAGGGAAGAGAAGGGGCTGATAACCCACAGAGTATGGGGGGATGGCAGGGGCTGCCTTGGGTTGGGGGATGGCTAGGACAGAGGATGGCTGGAAATGGCTGGGGCTGTGGATGGCTGGGGCTGGGGATGGAGTTGGAGGGGTATGGCTGGAGGATGGATGGCTGGGGATGGCTGGAGTTGGAGGGGTATGGCTGGAGGATGGATGGCTGGGGCTGGTTGTAGATGGCTGGAGTTGGCTGGGGATGGAGTTGGGGGGCTGGCTTGGTCTGGGGATGGCTGGGTCTTGATGGGGATGGCTGGGTAGGCTGGGGCTGGCTAGGGTAGGCTGGGGCTGGCCAGAGTTGGCTGGGGGTGGCTGGGGCTAGAGTTGGCTGGGGTAGGGGATGGCTGGGAATGGCTGGGACTGGGGATATGGATGGCTGGGGCTGGAGTTGGCTTTGGTTGGCTGTGGCTGGATGTGGATGGCTGGGGTGGGCTGTGGATGGTGTTTGCTGGAGGTGGCTGGGGCTGGTTGTAGTTGGCTGGGGTTTGGCTGGGGATGGCTCGGGCTGTGGATAGATGACTGGGGCTGGGGCAGGCTTGGTCTGGGGTATGGCTGGGTCTTGATGGGGTTGGCTGGGGATGGCTCGGGCTGTGGATAGATGACTGGGGCTGGGGCAGGCTTGGTCTGGGGTATGGCTGGGTCTTGATGGGGTTGGCTGGGGTAGGCTGCTGGGATGGCTGGGGATGGAGTTGGCTGGGGATGGTTGTGGATGGCTGGGGATAGAGCTGGGGATGGATGGCTGGGGATGGCTGGGAATGGTTGTGAATGGTTGGAGTTGGCTGGGGCTGGAGTTTCCTGTGGCTTGGGTATGGCTGGGGATGGATGGCTGGAGGATGGCTGGAGTTGGCCAGGCTGGAAATGCTGGAGTTGGCTGGGGATGTCTGGGGCAGGGGATGGCTGGGGCTGTGGATAAATGGTGGGGGCTTGCTTTGTCTGGGGATGGCTGGAGTTGGAGGGGATGGCTGGGGCTGGAGTTGGCTGGGTATGGCTGAGGATTGCTGGGGAGGGATGGCTGGAGTTGGCTGGGGAAGGGGATAGCTGGGGGATGGCTTGGGATGGCTCGGACTGGGGATGTGGAGGGCTTGGGCGGGAGTTTGCTTGGGGTGGCTGTGGCTGGAGTTGGCTCGGGATGTCTGGCTGGGGCTGGAGTTGGCTTGGGGTGGCTGGGGATGTAGGGGAATTGTTGGGGATGGATGGCTGGGGATGGGGATGGCTGGAGTTGGCTGGGGATGTGGATGGCTGGGGCTGGAGTTGGCTTGGGTTGGCTGGACGATGGCTGTGGATGACTGGAGTTGGCTGGGGATGTCTGGGGCAGGGGATGGCTGGGTATGGCTGGGGCTGTGGATAAATGGTGGGGGCTTGCTTGGTCTGGGGATGGCTGGAGTTGGAGGGGATGGCTGGAGTTGGCTGGGGATTGCTGGGGAGGGATGGCTGGAGTTGGCTGGGGAAGGGGATAGCTGGGGGATGGCTGGGGATGGCTCGGACTGGGGATGTGGATGGCTTGGGCGGGAGTTGGCTTGGGGTGGCTGTGGCTGGAGTTGGCTCGGGATGTCGATGGCTGGGGCAGGAGTTGGCTTGGGGTGGCTGGGGATGTAGGGGAGTTGTTGGGGATGGATGGCTGGAGTTGGCTGGGGATGGGGATGGCTGGAGTCGGCTAGCTACATAGCCGTCTTTGTTTCAAAGATAATTGTGTAGTCTAGAGCGATTTTCTAGGTTAGCTAGCCAGCTATTGTCGTTCTCCTAACGCAACGTAACGTAACCAACACTGCTAGCTAGCCAGCTAGCTCCCGAAAAGCAGCATTGTAGAAACTTCACACTCAACGGTACGACTTGATTAGGGTAGTGTCAACAACGCAGCTAGCCTACCCCAGCAGTACTCTATCATTTTAATCATTTTAGTCAATTAGATTCTTGCTACGTAAGCTTAACTTTCTGAACATTCGAGACGTGTAGTCCACTTGTCATTCCAATCTCCTCTGCATTAGCGTAGCCTCTTCTCTAGCCTGTCAACTATGTGTCTGTCTATCCCTGTTCTCTCCTCTCTGCACAGACCATACAAACGCTCCACACCGCATGGCCGCAGCCACCTAATCTGGTGGTCCCAGCGCGCACGACCCACGTGGAGTTCCAGGTCTCCGGTAGCCTCTGGAACTGCCGATCTGCGGCCAACAAGGCAGAGTTCATCTCAGCCTATGCCTCCCTCCAGTCCCTCGACTTCTTGGCTCTGACGGAAACATGGATCACCACAGACAACACCGCTACTCCTACTGCTCTCTCTTCGTCCGCCCACGTGCTCTCGCACACCCCGAGAGCTTCTGGTCAGCGGGGTGGTGGCACCGGGATCCTCATCTCTCCCAAGTGGTCATTCTCTCTTTCTCCCTTACCCATCTGTCTATCGCCTCCTTTGAATTCCATGCTGTCACAGTTACCAGCCCTTTCAAGCTTAACATCCTTATCATTTATCGCCCTCCAGGTTCCCTCGGAGAGTTCATCAATGAGCTTGATGCCTTGATAAGCTCCTTTCCTGAGGACGGCTCACCTCTCACAGTTCTGGGCGACTTTAACCTCCCCACGTCTACCTTTGACTCATTCCTCTCTGCCTCCTTCTTTCCACTCCTCTCCTCTTGACCTCACCCTCTCACCTTCCCCCTACTCACAAGGCAGGCAATACGCTCGACCTCATCTTTACTAGATGCTGTTCCTCCACTAACCTCATTGCAACTCCCTCCAAGTCTCCGACCACTACCTTGTATCCTTTTCCTCTCGCTCTCATCCAACACTTCCCACACTGCCCCTACTCGGATGGTATCGCGCCGTCCCAACCTTCGCTCTCTCTCCCCGCTACTCTCTCCTCTTCCATCCTATCATCTCTTCCCTCTGCTCAAACCTTCTCCAACCTATCTCCTGATTCTGCCTCCTCAACCCTCCTCTCCTCCCTTTCTGCATCCTTTGACTCTCTATGTCCCCTATCCTCCAGGCCGGCTCGGTCCTCCCCTCCCGCTCCGTGGCTCGACGACTCATTGCGAGCTCACAGAACAGGGCTCCGGGCAGCCGAGCGGAAATGGAGGAAAACTCGCCTCCCTGCGGACCTGGCATCCTTTCACTCCCTCCTCTCTACATTTTCCTCCTCTGTCTCTGCTGCTAAAGCCACTTTCTACCACTCTAAATTCCAAGCATCTGCCTCTAACCCTAGGAAGCTCTTTGCCACCTTCTCCTCCCTCTTGAATCCTCCTCCCCCCCTCCTCCCTCTCTGCAGATGACTTCGTCAACCATTTTGAAAAGAAGGTCGACGACATCCGATCCTCGTTTGCTAAGTCAAACGACACCGCTGGTTCTGCTCACACTGCCCTACCCTGTGCTCTGACCTCTTTCTCCCCTCTCTCTCCAGATGACATCTCGCGTTTTGTGACGGCCGGCCGCCCAACAACCTGCCCGCTTGACCCTATCCCCTCCTCTCTTCTCCAGACCATCTCCGGTGACCTTCTCCCTTACCTCACCTCGCTCATCAACTCATCCCTGACCGCTGGCTACGTCCCTCCCGTCTTCAAGAGAGCGAGAGTTGCACCCCTTCTGAAAAAACCTACACTCGATCCCTCCGATGTCAACAACTACAGACCAGTATCCCTTCTTTCTTTTCTCTCCAAAACTCTTGAACGTGCCGTCCTTGGCCAGCTCTCCCGCTATCTCTCTCAGAATGACCTTCTTGATCCAAATCAGTCAGGTTTCAAGACTAGTCATTCAACTGAGACTGCTCTTCTCTGTATCACGGAGGCGCTCCGCACTGCTAAAGCTAACTCTCTCTCCTCTGCTCTCATCCTTCTAGACCTATCGGCTGCCTTCGATACTGTAAACCATCAGATCCTCCTCTCCACCCTCTCCGAGTTGGGCATCTCCGGCGCGGCCCACGCTGGGATTGCGTCCTACCTGACAGGTCGCTCCTACCAGGTGGCGTGGCGAGAATCTGTCTCCTCACCACGTGCTCTCACCACTGGTGTCCCCCAGGGCTCTGTTCTAGGCCCTCTCCTATTCTCGCTATACACCAAGTCACTTGGCTCTGTCATAACCTCACATGGTCTCTCCTATCATTGCTATGCAGACGACACACAATTAATCTTCTCCTTTCCCCTTCTGACGACCAGGTGGCGAATCGCATCTCTGCATGTCTGGCAGACATATCAGTGTGGATGACGGATCATCACCTCAAGCTGAACCTCGGCAAGACGGAGCTGCTCTTCCTCCCGGGGAAGGACTGCCCGTTCCATGATCTCGCCATCACGGTTGACAACTCCATTGTGTCCTCGTCCCAGAGCGCTAAGAACCTTGGCGTGATCCTGGACAACACCCTGTCGTTCTCAAATAACATCAAGGCGGTGGCCCGTTCCTGTAGGTTCATACTCTACAACATTCGCAGAGTACGACCCTGCCTCACACAGGAAGCGGCGCAGGTCCTAATCCAGGCACTTGTCATCTCCCGTCTGGATTACTGCAACTCGCTGTTGGCTGGGCTCCCTGCCTGTGCCATTAAACCCCTACAACTCATCCAGAACGCCGCAGCCCGTCTGGTGTTCAACCTTCCCAAGTTCTCTCACGTCACCCCGCTCCTCCGCTCTCCACTGGCTTCCAGTTGAAGCTCGGATCCGCTACAAGACCATGGTGCTTGCCTACGGAGCTGTGAGGGGAACGGCACCTCAGTACCTCCAGGCTCTGATCAGGCCCTACACCCAAACAAGGGCACTGCGTTCATCCACCTCTGGCCTGCTCGCCTCCCTACCACTGAGGAAGTACAGTTCCCGCTCAGCCCAGTCAAAACTGTTCGCTGCTCTGGCCCCCCAATGGTGGAACAAACTCCCTCACGACGCCAGGACAGCGGAGTCAATCACCACCTTCCGGAGACACCTGAAACCCCACCTCTTTAAGGAATACCTAGGATAGGATAAAGTAATTCTTCTCCCCCTCCCCCCCTCTTAAAAGACCTAGATGCACTATTGTAAAGTGGCTGTTCCACTGGATGTCATAAGGTGAAAGCACCAATTTGTAAGTCGCTCTGGATAAGAGCGTCTGCTAAATAACTTAAATGTAATGTAAATGGGATGTGGATGGCTGGGGCTGGAGTTGGCTTGGGTTGGCTGGACGATGGCTGTGGATGACTGGAGTTGGCTGGGACTGTGGATAGATGGCAGGGGCTGGCTGGGGAATCATGGCTGGGGAACGGATGGATTGGGCTGTGGATGGCTTGGGATGGCGTTCGCTGGGGATGGTTGTGGATGGCTGGAGTGTGCTGGAGTTGGCTGGGGATGGAGTTGGGGGTGCTGGGGCTGGAGTTTCCTGGGGCTTGGGTATGGATGGGTTGGGATGGCTGGAGTTGGCTGTGGATTGGGATGTGAATGGCTGGGGCTGGAGTTGGCTTGGGGTGGCTGTGGCTGGAAGATGGTTGTGGATGGCTTGAGTTGGCTGGAGATGTCTGGGGCTGTGGATAGATGGTGGGGCTGGCTTGGTCTGGGGATGGCTGGGGCTGAGGAAGGCTGGGGATCCTGGCTGGGAATGGCTGGGGTGGGCTTTGGATGGCGTTTGCTGGGGTTGGCTGGGGATGGTTGTGGATGGCTGGAGTTGGCTGGGGATGGAGTAGGGGGCTGGAGTTGGCTGGGGATGGAGTAGGGGGCTGGAGTGGGCTGGTGGTGTAATTGGGGGCTGGGGCTGGAGTTTCCTTGGGCTTAGGTATGGCTGGGGATGGATGGCTGGAGATGGCTTGGTCTTGGGATGGCTGGGGATTGTATGGCTGTGGATGACGCGCTGGAGTTGGCTGGGATTGGCTGGGGATGGGGCTGGCTAGTGCTGGCTGGGGATGGCTGGGAATGGCTGGGGCTGGAGTTTGCTGGGCATGGCTGGGGTCTGGGAGGGATGTGGACGGCTGGGGTTGGCTGAGGCTGGGGGTGGCTGGGGTTGGCTGGATTTGACTGGGGCTTGTGTTGGCTTGGGCTTGGGTTGGCTGGTTTTGGGGATAGCTGGGGGTTGGCTGGGGGTGTGGATGGCTTGTGCTGGGGAAGACTGGAGCTGGGGATGGTTGGGATAGCTGGAGTTGGCTTTGGCTGGGATAGCTGTGGATGGAGTTGACTGGGGCTGGCTGGGGCTGGGGATGGCTGGAGTTGACTGGGGCTGAGGGCTGGAGGTTGGAATGGAGTTAGCTGAGGGGTGGAAATGGAGCTGGGGCTGAGGGGTGGAAATGGAGTTAGCTGGGGCTGAGGGCTGAGGGCTGAGAGGTGGGAATGGAGTTAGCTGTGGCTGAGGGCTGAGAGGTGGGACTGGAGTTAGCTGGGGCTAAGGGGTGGAAATGGAGTAAGCTGGGGCTGAGGGCTGAGAGGTGGGAATGGAGTTAGCTGGGGCTGAGGGGTGGAAATTGAGTTAGCTGGGGCTGAGGGCTGAGGGCTGAGAGGTGGGAATGGAGTTAGCTGGGGCTGAGGGCTGAGAGGTGGGAATGGAGTTAGCTGGGGCTGGGGGCTGGAGGTGGGAATGGAGTTAGCTGAGGCTGAGGGCTGAGGGCTGAGAGGTGGGAATGGAGTTAGCTGGGGCTGAGGGCTGAGAGGTGGGAATGGAATTAGCTGGGGCTGAGGGCTGGAGGTGGGAATGGAGTTAGCTGGGGCTGAGGGCTGAGGGCTGGAGGTGGGAATGGAGTTAGCTGGGGCTGAGGGCTGAGAGGTGGGAATGGAGTTAGCTGGGGCTGGGGGCTGGAGGTGGGAATGGAGTTAGCTGGGGCTTAGGGCTGAGGGCTGGAGGTGGGAATGGATATAGCTGGGGCTGAGGGCTGGAGGTGGGAATGGAGTTAACTGGGGCTGCGGGCTGAGAGGTGGAGGTGGGAATGGAGTTAGCTGGGGCTGAGGGCTGAGGGCTGGAGGTGGGAATGGAGTTAGCTGGGGCTGAGGGCTGAGGGCTGGAGGTGGGAATGGAGTTAACTGGGGCTGAGGGCTGAGGGCTGGAGGTGGGAATGGAGAAAGCTGGGGCTGAGGGCTGAGAGGTGGGAATGGAGTTAGCTGGGGCTGGGGGCTGGAGGTGGGAATGGAGTTAGCTGGGGCTTAGGGCTGAGGTCTGGAGGTGGGAATGGATATAGCTGGGGCTGAGGGCTGAGGGCTGGAGGTGGGAATGGAGTTAACTGGGGCTGAGGGCTGAGGGCTGGAGGTGGGAATGGAGTTAGCTGGGGCTGAGGGCTGAGGGCTGGAGGTGGGAATGGAGTTAACTGGGGCTGAGGGCTGGAGGTGGGAATGGAGTTAGCTGGGGCTGGGGGCTGGAGGTGGGAATGGAGTTAGCTGGGGCTGAGGGCTGGAGGTGGGAATGGGGCGTAATTCATCTTTGAAATGGAGAAAAGGAGCCTATGTTCTAACTGTATCTAGGCGTTTTATAGTCTGTCAACAGAAATGTCCCCACACATACAGTGGCAGCTCGGCCAACAACTCAGTGACAGGAGGCTAACAGTTCCCTCAGAGCCACCGGCAAATCAGTCCTCTCAGTATGAGTCCCTTCATAGTATTGCACTGGAGGGCAGTGCAGGGTCTAGTTACCCTCTATAACACTGGAGGACAGTGCAGGGTCTAGTTACCCTCTATAACACTGGAGGGCAGTGCAGGGTCTAGTTACCCTCTATAACACTGGAGGACAGTGCAGGGTCTAGTTACCCTCTATAACACTGGAGGACAGTGCAGGGTCTAGTTACCTTCTGTAACACTGGAGGGCAGTGCAGGGTCTAGTTACCCTCTATAACACTGGAGGACAGTGCAGGGTGTAGTTACCTTCTATAACACTGGAGGGCAGTGCAGGGTCTAGTTACCCTCTATAACACTGGAGGGCAGTGCAGGGTCTAGTTACCCTCTATAACACTGGAGGACAGTGCAGGGTCTAGTTACCTTCTATAACACTAGAGGGCAGTACATGGTCTAGTTACCCTCTATAACATTTACATTACATTTAAGTCATTTAGCAGACGCTCTTATCCAGAGCGACTTACAAATTGGTGCATTCACCTTATGACCTCCAGTGGAACAGTAGTGCATCTAAATCTTTTCAGGGGGAGGGGGGGTGAGAGGGATTACTTTATCCTATCCTAGGTATTCCTTAAAGAGGTGGGGTTTCAGGTGTCTCCGGAAGGTGGTGATTGACTCCGCTGTCCTGGCGTCGTGAGGAGTTTGTTCCACCATTGGGGGCCAGAGCAGCGAACAGTTTTGACTGGGCTGAGCGGGAACTGTACTTCCTCAGTGGTAGGGAGGCGAGCAGGCCAGAGGTGGATGAACGCAGTGCCCTTGTTTGGGTGTAGGGCCTGATCAGAGCCTGGAGGTACTGAGGTGCCGTTCCCCTCACAGCTCCGTAGGCAAGCACCATGGTCTTGTAGCGGATGCGAGCTTCAACTGGAAGCCAGTGGAGGGAGCGGAGGAGCGGGGTGACGTGAGAGAACTTGGGAAGGTTGAACACCAGACGGGCTGCGGCGTTCTGGATGAGTTGTAGGGGTTTAATGGCACAGGCAGGGAGCCCAGCCAACAGCGAGTTGCAGTAATCCAGACGGGAGATGACAAGTGCCTGGATTAGGACCTGCGCCGCTTCCTGTGTGAGGCAGGGTCGTACTCTGGATGTTGTAGAGCATGAACCTACAGGAACGGGCCACCGCCTTGATGTTAGTTGAGAACGACAGGGTGTTGTCCAGGATCACGCCAAGGTTCTTAGCGCTCTGGGAGGAGGACACAATGGAGTTGTCAACCGTGATGGCGAGATCATGGAACGGGCAGTCCTTCCCCGGGAGGAAGAGCAGCTCCGTCTTGCCGAGGTTCAGCTTGAGGTGGTGATCCGTCATCCACACGGATATGTCTGCCAGACATGCAGAGATGCGATTCGCCACCTGGTCATCAGAAGGGGGAAAGGAGAAGATTAATTGTGTGTCGTCTGCATAGCAATGATAGGAGAGACCATGTGAGGTTATGACAGAGCCAAGTGACTTGGTGTATAGCGAGAATAGGAGAGGGCCTAGAACAGAGCCCTGGGGGACACCAGTGGTGAGAGCACGTGGTGTGGAGACGGATTCTCGCCACGCCACCTGGTAGGAGCGACCTGTCAGGTAGGACGCAATCCAAGCGTGGGCCGCGCCGGAGATGCCCAACTCGGAGAGGGTGGAGAGGAGGATCTGATGGTTCACAGTATCGAAGGCAGCCGATAGGTCTAGAAGGATGAGAGCAGAGGAGAGAGAGTTAGCTTTAGCAGTGCGGAGCGCCTCCGTGATACAGAGAAGAGCAGTCTCAGTTGAATGACTAGTCTTGAAACCTGACTGATTTGGATCAAGAAGGTCATTCTGAGAGAGATAGCGGGAGAGCTGGCCAAGGACGGCACGTTCAAGAGTTTTGGGAGAGAAAAGAAAGAAGGGATACTGGTCTGTAGTTGTTGACATCGGAGGGATCGAGTGTAGGTTTTTTCAGAAGGGGTGCAACTCTCGCTCTCTTGAAGACGGAAGGGACGTAGCCAGCGGTCAGGGATGAGTTGATGAGCGAGGTGAGGTAAGGGAGGAGGTCTCCGGAAATGGTCTGGAGAAGAGAGGAGGGGATAGGGTCAAGCGGGCAGGTTGTACTGGGGGCGTGCAGGGCCGTTCACAAGACGCGAGATTTCATCTGGAGAGAGAGGGGAGAAAGAGGTCAGAGCACAGGGTAGGGCAGTGTGAGCAGAACCAGCGGTGTCGTTTGACATAGCAAACGAGGATCGGATGTCGTCGACCTTCTTTTCAAAATGGTTGACGAAGTCATCTGCAGAGAGGGAGGAGGGGAGGAGGATTCAGGAGGGAGGAGAAGGTTGCAAAGAGCTTCCTAGGGTTAGAGGCAGATGCTTGGAATTTAGAGTGGTAGAAAGTGGCTTTAGCAGCAGAGAGAGAAGAGGAAAATGTAGAGAGGAGGGAGTGAAAGGATGTCAGGTCCGCAGGGAGGGCAGTTTTCCTCCATTTCCGCAGTCGGCTGCCCGGAGCCCTGTTCTGTGAGCTCGCAATGAGTCGTTGAGCCACGGAGCGGGAGGGGAGGACCGAGCCGGCCTGGAGGATAGGGGACATAGAGAGTCAAGGAGTTGCAGAAAGGGAGGAGAGGAGGGTTGAGGAGGCAGAATCAGGAGATAGGTTGGAGAAGGTTTGAGCAGAGGGAAGAGATGATAGGATGGAAGAGGAGAGAGTCAAAGCGGGGGAGAGAGAGCGAAGGTTGGGACGGCGCGATACCATCCGAGTAGGGGCAGTGTGGGAAGTGTTGGATGAGAGCGAGAGGGAAAAGGATACAAGGTAGTGGTCGGAGACTTGGAGGGGAGTTGCAACGAGGTTAGTGGAAGAACAGCATCTAGTAAAGATGAGGTCGAGCGTATTTCCTGCCTTGTGAGTAGGGGGAAGGTGAGAGGGTGAGGTCAAAAGAGGAGAGGAGTGGAAAGAAGGAGGCAGAGAGGAATGAGTCAAAGGTAGGCGTGGGAGGTTAAAGTCGCCCAGAACTGTGAGAGGTGAGCCGTCCTCAGGAAAGGAGCTTATCAAGGCATCAAGCTCATTGATGAACACTGGAGGGAACCTGGAGGGCGATAAATGATAAGGATGTTAAGCTTGAAAGGGCTGGTAACTGTGACAGCATGGAATTCAAAGGAGGCGCATAGACAGATGGGTAAGGGGAGAAAGAGAGAATGACCACTTGGGAGAGATGAGGATCCCGGGTCACCAGTTACCCTCTGACCAGAAGCTCAGGGTCTAGTGCTAGAACACGTGGGCAGACGAAGAGAGAGCAGTAGGAGTAGCAGTGTTGTCTGTGGTGATCCATGTTGCATGGTCAGTGCCAA
>NC_088417.1:104784320-104791820 GCF_034236695.1 Oncorhynchus nerka | reverse complement strand
GGGATGTGGTGGGTGGGATGTGGTGGTGGGTGGGGATGTGGTGGTGGGTGTGTGAGTGTGGTGGGATTTGGTGGTGGGTGGGGATGTGGTGGTGGGTGGGGATGTGGTAGTGGGTGTGGTGGTGGGTGGGGATGTGGTGGTGGTGTGGGGATGTGGTGGTGGGTGGGGATGTGGTGGTGGGTGTGGTGGTGGGTGGGGATGTGGTAGTGGGTGTGGTGGTGGGTGGAGATGTGGTGGTGGGTGGGGATGTGTTGGTGGGTGTGGTGGTGGGTGGGGATGTGGTGGTGGGTGTGGTGGTGGGTGGGATGTGGTGGTGGTGTGGTGGGGATGTGGTGGTGGGTGTGGTGGTGGGTGGGATGTGGTAGTGGGTGTGGTGGTGGTGGTGGGATGTGGTGGTGGGTGGGGATGTGGTGGTGGGTGGGGATGGTGGTGGTGGTATGTGGTGGTGGGTGTGGTGGTGGTGGGATGTGGTAGTGGGTGGGGATGGGGTGGTGGGTGGTGGTGGTGGGTGGGATGTGGGGGATGTGGTGGTGGGTGGGGATGTGGTGGTGGGTGTGGTGGTGGGTGGGGATGTGGTGGTGGGTGTGGTGGTGGGTGGGATGTGGTGGTGGGTGTGGTGGTGGGTGGGGATGTGGTGGTGGTGGGTGGGGATGTGGGTGGGGATGTGGTGGTGGGTGTGGTGGTGGGTGTGGTGGTGGGTGGGATGTGGTAGTGGGTGGGGATGTGGTGGTGGGTGGGGATGTGGTGGTGGGTGGGGATGTGGTGGTGGGTGTGGTGGTGGGTGTGGTGGTGGGTGGGATGTGGTGGTGGGTGGGATGTGGTGGTGGGTGTGGTGGTGGGTGTGGTGGTGGGTGGGGATGTGGTGGTGGGTGGGGATGTGGGTGGGGATGGTGGTGGGTGGGGATGTGGTGTGGTGGTGGGTGGGGATGGTGGTGGGTGTGGATGTGGTGGTGGGTGGGGATGTGGTGGTGGGTGTGGTGGTGGGTGGGGATGTGGTGGTGGGTGGGGATGTGGGTGGGGATGTGGTGATGTGGTGGGGATGTGGTGGGGGTGGGTGGGGATGTGGTGGTGGGTGGGGATGTGGTGGGGGATGGGGTGGTGGGTGGGGATGTGGTGGTGGGTGTGGATGTGGTGGTGGTGGGTGGGGATGTGGTGGTGGGTGGGGATGTGGTGGTGGTGGGTGGGGATGTGGTGGGTGTGTGATGTGGTGGGTGTGATGTGGTGGTGGGTGTGATGTGGTGGTGGGTGTGATGTGGTGAGTGGGGGTGTGATCTGGTGGGTGGGGCTGTGACCTGGTGGGTGGGGCTGTGATCTGGTGGGTGGGGCTGTGATCTGGTGGGTGGGGCTGTGATCTGGTGGGTGGGGCTGTGATCTGGTGGATCACACACACTGCAACACTGTATTCCAACCTCTCACAGATCAGAGAAGGAGAATGGAAAGCCATTATTTGGAACAAGAGGGCTCTTTATTTAGAGAAGCACAGACCAGAAACAGCTTGACATCAGGAAACAATTACCGTGCTTTCCATGCAGACTGGGTTTAAACCCCCACCCTCTATCCTACCTCTAGCAAAGTCTGTCCTCTCTCCCCACCTCTCCTTTCTGTACTTCTCTCCCTGTCCTACCTCTCTCCCTCTCCCTGTCCCTCCTCTCTCCCTCTCCCTGTCCTACCTCTCTCCCTCTCCCTGTCCCACCTCTCTCCCTCTCCCTGTCCCACCTCTCTCCCTCTCCCTGTCCCACCTCTCTCCCTCTCCTGTCCCACCTCTCTCCCTCTCCCTGTCCCACCTCTCTCCCTCTCCCCACTTCACCCTCTCTCCCTCTCCCCACTTCACCTCTCTCCCATCTCTTCCTTACTTCACTCTCTCCCATCTCTCCCTCCACCTCTCTCCCTCTCCCCCTCCCTCCTCCCTCCACCTCTCTCCCTCCCCTCCCTCCACCTCCCTCCACCTCTCTCCCTCCCCCACTTCACCTCTCTCCCATCTCTCCCACCACCTCTCTCCCTCCCCCACTTCACCTCTCTCCCATCTCTCTCTCTCCCCCCACTTCACCTCTCTCCCTTTCCCCCAAACTCTCTCCTTCTCCCCACCACCCCCAGCCAACCCAGGAAGAGGGAGAATACCCCCACCTCTCTCCCTCTCCCCATCATCCCCCAGCCACCCCAGGAAGAGGGAGAATACCCCCAATGCATTGAGCAGCAGTAATAGGAGAGGTATTCAGAAGACTGACTTCCCAGAACCACATCCAGAGGTCGAACTGGTCTCCAGTCTGGAACACCAGCTAAAGCCCCAACTCCATACAGCCACAATTCCAACCAGCCCCAACTCCATACAGCCACAACTCCAACCAGCCCCAACTCCAACCAGCCCCAACTCCATACAGCCACAACTCCAACCAGCCCCAACTCCAACCTGCCCATCTCCATACAGCCCCAACTCCATACAGCCCCAACTCCATACAGCCACAACTCCAACCAGCCCCAACTCCATACAGCCCCAACTCCATACAGCCACAACTCCAACCAGCCCCAACTCCAACCAGCCCCAACTCCAACCAGCCCCAACTCCAACCAGCCCCAACTCCATACAGACCCAACTCCAACCAGCCCCAACTCCATACAGCCCCAACTCCAACCAGCCCCAACCCCATACAGCCCCAACTCCAACCAGCCCCAACCCCATACAGCCCCAACTCCAACCAGCCCCAACTCCATACAGCCCCAACTCCAACCAGCCCCAACTCCAACCAGCCCCAACCCATACAGCCACAACTCCATACAGCCACAACTCCAACCAGCCCCAACTCCATACAGCCCCAACTCCAACCAGCCCCAACTCCAACCAGCCCCAACTCCATACAGCCCCAACTCCATACAGCCACAACTCCAACCAGCCCAAACTCCAACCAGCCCCAACTCCAACCAGCCCCAACTCCATACCAGACCCAACTCCAACCAGCCCCAACTCCAACCAGCCCCAACTCCAACCAGCCCCAACTCCAACTAGCCCCAACTCCATACAGCCACAACTCCAACCAGCCCCAACTCCATACAGACCCAACTCCAACCAGCCCCAACTCCAACCAGCCCCAACTCCAACCAGCCCCAACTCCAACCAGCCCCAACTCCATACCAGCCCCAACTCCCACACAGCCCCAACTCCAACCAGACCCAACTCCACCACACAGCCCCAACTCCAACCAGCCCCAACTCCATACAGCCCCAACTCCAACCAGCCCCAACTCCATACAGCCCCAACTCCATACAGCCCCAACTCAATACAGCCCCAACTCCATACATACAGCCCCTAACCCAACCAGCCCCAACTCCAACCAGCCCCAACTCCATACAGCCCCAACTCCATACAGCCCCAACTCCATACAGCCCCAACTCCATACAGCCACAACTCCATACAGCCCCAACTCCAACCAGCCCCAACTCCAACCAGCCCCAACTCCAACCAGCCCCAACCCCATACAGCCCCAACTCCAACCAGCCCCAACTCCATACAGCCCCAACTCCATACAGCCACAACCCCATACAGCCCCAACTCCAACCAGCCCCAACTCCAACCAGCCCCAACTCCATACGGCCCCAACTCCATACAGCCCCAACTCCAACCAGCCCCAACTCCATACAGCCCCAACTCCATACAGCCACAACTCCAACCAGCCCAAACTCCATACAGCCCCAACTCCAACCAGCCCCAACTCCAACCAGCCCCAACTCCATACAGACCCAACTCCAACCAGCCCCAACTCCAACCAGCCCCAACTCCAACCAGCCCCAACTCCATACAGCCACAACTCCAACCAGCCCCAACTCCATATAGACCCAACTCCAACCAGCCCCAACTCCATACATACAGCCCCAACTCCACACAGCCCCAACTCCAGACAGCCCCAACTCCACACAGCCCCAACTCCATACATACAGCTACAACTCCACACACACAGTCCCAACTCCATACAAACATCCCCAACTCCATACATACAGCCCCAACTCCACACATACAGCCCCAACTCCACACATACATCCCCAACTCCACACAGCCCCAACTCCACACAGCCCCAACTCCACACAGCCCCAACTCCATACAGCCCCAACTCCATACAGCCCCAACTCCAACCAGCCCCAACTCCAACCAGCCCCACTCCAACCAGCCCCAACTCCATACCAGCCCCAACTCCATACAGCCCCAACTCCAACCAGCCCCAACTCCACACAGCCCCAACTCCATACAGCCCCAACTCCATACAGCCCCAACTCCATGCATACTGTACACCTCCATACAGTTACGCACTGTATGACTGAATAAATTCCCCTCTAAATATGAGCCTCAACTCCAACATGGAAAAGAGAGTGGTAAAGTAAATTTGAACTTCATTTCAACTCCTTGTCCCCCTAGTTTCACCCAGTGAGTACGTCTTGTGGACTTCAAACTGCTGACACACTACACTCTCTGACTCCAAACGGACCCCTCCCTGGCTCATGTCTGACATAATACGATTATGCTCTCAGACATTATCACACACACACACACACACACGCGCTCGCAGACACACACACACACACACACACACACACACACAACACAACACACGCACACTCGCAGACACACACACACGCACACACACACACACACACACACACACACACACACACACACACACACACACAACACAACACACACACTCGCAGACACACACACACACACACACACACACACACACACACACACACACACACACACACACGCGCATGCAGACATATGCCCTGATTTTAAAAGCAGGCCTGCCTCAAAAGATGACTTTATGGGCTCTTTAACTGTGCCTCTTACCAGACATATTCTGCTTTACAAATAGCGACTAGTTGTAAATCAGCCCAACATTGTTAGGCCAAGAAGAGCGACGTCCTCCAAGTGTGGTGGCAGCTTTTTCCACTGAGTTAATGGTTTTCAGGAAGTCAATGAGTGAAAGTGATTGTAGGAAACTATGTCGTTCCTGGAACAGAAACTTTTCAGGAAATGTAATAAATGTCCAGTGATCTTTCAGGGATCTGGTCACAAACAGTGATCTATATAGGGAACTAATGAAGGGATCTCAGAAACAGTGATCTATATAGGGAACTAGGGCCACAGGGATCTGGTCAGAAACACATTTAATGTTCTGTCATTCTTGACTAGGGCAGATAGGGATCTGGTCAGAAACAGTGATCTATATAGGGAACTAGGGCAGATAGGGATCTGGTCAGAAACAGTGATCTATATAGGGAACTAGGGCTGATAGGGATCTGGTCAGAAACAGTGATCTATATAGGGAACTAGGGCAGAGAGGGATCTGGTCAGAAACAGTGATCTATATAGGGAACTAGGGCAGAGAGGGATCTGGTCAGAAACAGTGATCTATATAGGGAACTAGGGCAGAGGGATCTGGTCAGAAACAGTGATATATAGGGAACTAGGGCAGAGAGGGATCTGGTCAGAAACAGTGATCTATATAGAGAACTAGGGCAGAGGGATCTGGTCAGAAACAGTGAGCTATATTGGGAACTAGGGCAGAGGGATCTGGTCAGAAACAGTGATATATATAGGGAACTAGGGCAGAGGGATCTGGTCAGAAACAGTGATCTATATAGAGAACTAGGGCAGAGGGATCTGGTCAGAAACAGTGAGCTATATTGGGAACTAGGGCAGAGGGATCTGGTCAGAAACAGTGATCTATATAGGGAACTAGGGCACAGGGATCTGGTCAGAAACAGTGATCTATATAGGGAACTAGGGCACGGAGGGATCTGGTCAGAAACAGTGATAGGGAACTAGGGCAGAACTAGGGCAGGGATCTGGTCAGAAACAGTGATCTATATAGGGAACTAGGGCAGAGGGATCTGGTCAGAAACAGTGATCTATATAGGGAACTAGGGCAGAGGGATCTGGTCAGAAACAGTGATCTATATAGGGAACTAGGGCAGAGAGGGATCTGGTCAGAAACAGTGATCTATATAGAGAACTAGGGCAGAGGGATCTGGTCAGAAACAGTGATCTATATAGGGAACTAGGGCAGATAGGGATCTGGTCAGAAACAGTGATCTATATAGAGAACTAGGGCTGATAGGGATCTGGTCAGAAACAGTGATCTATATAGGGAACTAGGGGACAGGGATCTGGTCAGAAACAGTGATATATATAGAGAACTAGGGCAGAGAGGGATCTGGTCAGAAACAGTGATCTATATCTGTCAGAAACAGATCTATATAGAGAACTAGGGCAGAGAGGGATCTGGTCAGAAACAGTGATCTATATAGGGAACTAGGGCAGAGGGATCTGGTCAGAAACAGTGATATATATAGGAGAACTCAGAGAGGGATGGTCAGAAACAGTGATCTATATAGGGAACTAGGGCAGATAGGGATCTGGTCAGAAAAACAGAACTGATCTATATAGAGAACTAGGGCAGAGGGATCTGGTCAGAAACAGTGATCTATATAGGGAACTAGGGCAGATAGGGATCTGGTCAGAAACAGTGATCTATATAGAGAACTAGGGCAGAGAGGGATCTGGTCAGAAACAGTGATCTATATAGGGAACTAGGGCAGAGGGATCTGGTCAGAAACAGTGATCTATATAGAGAACTAGGGCAGAGGGATCTGGTCAGAAACAGTGATCTATATAGGGAACTAGGGCAGAGAGGGATCTGGTCAGAAACAGTGATCTATATAGGGAACTAGGGCAGAGGGATCTGGTCAGAAACAGTGATCTATATAGGGAACTAGGGCAGAGAGGGATCTGGTCAGAAACAGTGATCTATATAGGGAACTAGGGCAGAGGGATCTGGTCAGAAACAGTGATCTATATAGGAGAACTAGGGCAGAGAGGGATCTGGTCAGAAACAGTGATCTAGGGCAGATAGGGATCTGGTCAGAAACAGTGGAGAACTAGGGCTGATAGGGATCTGGTCAGAAACAGTGATCTATATAGGGAACTAGGGCTGATAGGGATCTGGTCAGAAACAGTGATCTATATAGGGAACTAGGGCAGAGAGGGATCTGGTCAGAAACAGTGAGGGAACTAGGGATCTGGTCAGAAACAGTGATCTATATAGGGAACTAGGGCAGAGGGATCTGGTCAGAAACAGTGATCTATATAGGGAACTAGGGCAGAGAGGGATCTGGTCAGAAACAGTGATCTATATAGGGAACTAGGGCAGAGAGGGATCTGGTCAGAAACAGTGATCTATATAGGGAACTAGGGCAGAGGGATCTGGTCAGAAACAGTGATCTATATAGGGAACTAGGGCAGAGAGGGATCTGGTCAGAAACAGTGATCTATATAGGGAACTAGGGCAGAGGGATCTGGTCAGAAACAGTGATCTATATAGGGAACTAGGGCAGAGAGGGATCTGGTCAGAAACAGTGATCTATATAGGGAACTAGGGCAGATAGGGATCTGGTCAGAAACAGTGATCTATATAGGGAACTAGGGCAGATTTATATAGGAACTGGGAGGGA